>NC_056737.1:1123736089-1123790732 GCF_019279795.1 Protopterus annectens
TAGGTCTCTCAGTTACAAAAATATGAACATAAATTAGAATATTTTTTTGGTTTTAAAGTTTGTACTGTTAGTTTTTGGTTAGATCTCTGATGAAACTGTTTTCCCCACCCCACCCCCATTTGCTGCTGTGTCTTCAGTTGGCATAGTAACAGCTGCATTCAAATTGCTGGAACCTGTGTTCTGAGAGACTGCGTTACATATTATCTGCAATTATACAGAGCTGAGTATATATTTTTTTGGTTATAGAGTTTAATTGTTGCTTAGATCGGTGTTGAAACTGTTCTCTCACTGTTCTGAGAGACTGATCGGCAGATATACAGAGCTGAGAATATTTTTTTTGGTTTTAAAGTTTGTACTGTTAGTTTTTGCTTAGATCTCTGTTGAAACTGTTTTCCCACCCCACCCCATTTTCTGCTGTGTCTTCAGTTGGCATAGTAACAGCTGCATTCAAATTGCTGGAACCTGTGTTCTGAGAGACTGCCTTACATATTATCTGCAATTATACAGAGCTGAGTATATATTTTTTGGTTATAGAGTTTAATTGTTGCTTAGATCTGTGTTGAAACTGTTGTCTCACTGTTCTGAGAGACTGATCAGCAAATATACAGAGCTGAGAATATTTTTTTGGTTTTAAAGTTTGTACTGTTAGTTTTTGCTTAGATCTCTGTTGAAACTGTTTTGTCCCACCCACCCTCCCTATTTTTGGTATGTAGTTTAAATTTGGTGGCTTTTGCAGTTGCCCACCCCACTGTAGATTTGATCTGGGACACTCCCCCGTCCCATCTCTTTACCACATTCTACCTAATAAACTCTTTCTGCACTTGCTTTTAGTCCTTTTTAATTTAATTGCATTTTTAAACTGTGTTTGGTCTACTATTGCTGCATACTCAAGTGTGCTAGTTTGCACTGCATGTGAATTGTTTTTTACTACTGTTTTTGCTACTTTTCTGTAAAAAAAAAAAGTAAGCCTGTTTCCTACCTTTCCTGTAACTAGTGTTCCAGATACAGATTTGCTGTATCCAGGACTGTATGTAAACTTCTGAGTCCCCCAAGCCTTTCTGTGTTGGAGGGAAGCCTTCTAGCTTATCAGTGGGAGTGGTAAGTACTAGGTAACCTGTCTACCACATAAGTAGTGGTTCTGGCCCAGAATTTGTAGTTATTGGCCGTTTGGGCAATCTCTTCCATCTCTCTCAACTTTCTGATTTGAAAGCCTGTATTTGTACTTGTTTCTGTCCTGTAAATCTGTAAAAGGAAAAACTTCAAAGATCAATACATGTTAGGTTCAAGCAAGGCACCCTTTATTACTTGCAGCAAGGAGACAAAGCATGTAGGTACAGGATTTTTCTGACCATCTGATGGTCAGTATGTTATTCTTATACAATTCTTCTTCATGTCACACAGAAAATGTTACTAATCTACTGCTGACGTAGTTGAAAACAGCTTTCTGTATGTTACACAGAAAATATTACTAGGCGTATTGCTCACATGATCAGATTATTGCTGTTTTGCAAAAACATTTGAGAAAAACAACCTGGCCTTGGGCTTATTTTAGCCCACCTTGTCTTTTTCAATTCTCCATTGTACAGTTGTAATATATGCGATACATTTTGTCTAGATTCAAGGTACATTTCTAGCTTTGGTACAAGTAGTGCTGACTATGGTTTAAGCTTTCAAACATCTATTGTTTTCTTTATCAAGACTTCTAGCAGTTGCACATTTTCTCATGGCATATGCAGAAATAGAATGTCTCTTATTAAGTTTCTAATAGCTGTGCAGATTCATGCAGTATGAACAGAATAAATGTATTAACCCTTTTAAGCCTTTTAATGTACTAAGCATGCACATTGCTATTATGCATTTTCCTAACATTTCCCCCCTTTTAATACTTTTATTCTACTTTCAAAACAAGCATAAACAGTTTTTTCTTCCCTTAACCTCTCCCCACTCAGGATTTGCAATTAAGAGAGTCATTCAGTTTAAGCCCATGAAAGCATTTTCAGTTTTTCAGTAACTCTTCGGGTTCAGCATCTTGGTATAAAGTTTCTGAAACTGAAATGTCTACAAAATTTTTGATTAGTTCTTTTATGCAGGGGATGCAGCAGCACCCACACACCATCAGTAGAGCTATCCCTACACAGAAGGCAATGAGAATGTTCATCAGGATACTGCCCTACCCCTCAAACAATTTCTGGAAAAAGTCCGTCAATGGATTTGGTCCTGGTTTGCTCATGGCCGATACCTGCTGGATTACCTCAAGATGGTTGTCTATCTCGTGTTTGTGGTCAGGAATATATGAACAGCACTCCTCCTGGATTAAAGCGCACATACCTCCTCTCACCGCCAGGGTGAAGTCAAGAGCCATGCGATTTTGAAGTACCACTGTTCTCATGGCAGTCAGTTCATCGGTTTCCAATTCTAGGGTAGAAAAGGTTGCATTACTCATTATTTCGAGAAGCTTAGACAGTTTTCTCAGTTCCAAGATTGATTTTGTTGCTCCATATGCTGGTAATACGCCTGCCCACGATATAACAGTATCACTCAGATCCATGTGCGACAGTTCTTTGCTGTTCCCTGGACCTAAGTTTTGATGGATTTTCCAGGCTGCATTGATCTGTCCCACTGGATTGACAGGCTTCTTGATTTCTCAGATATTCCGAATCTTCCCTTATGGTAAAACTGCAGTGTGTCGTATGGCCGGAACCAGGTATCCCAAAAAACAACTGCTGGACCAATTCTCGGGTAGCCATTTATATGCTTTTCTCCCACATATAAAGTAACAGTCTTCTACTTTAGTAGTAACTTTACTATACCCTTGCTCTGCATGAAACATTTTTTTATCAATTATAGACAGTTGTTTATAGAGATCAGCATTATGTTTTACTTTTTCAATTGTCCTATGCATCAGTTCAACAAATGAATCACAGCTCGTGTTGCAATAGAATCTGATGTTATTGGATTTAGTGTAGCATCTGTAGGGAACAGGTACATTGCAATAGCTCCAACCCACCTTGACTGTATCAACACAGTTCCTTTCTGTCAAATAGACAAGTGCAGTGCTACCTTATCTTTTGATGTGACATCTGATGTATTATGAATTAAGTTTTCCCAGGTCTTGTTGGCCCCTAGGAGAACTGCATTCTACAGTAGCCCCCCCATATGCTGTTGGTAAAGCTGTACAAATCCAGCAATTTGAAACATTGAAGGTTTCAGCATACACATATTTGATTGCCTGGTAAGTATTAAAGTTTGGGTGCCACTCTGCACGCTTATTCAGTTCTACTTGCATGGCTGAGAAAAGAAATGGCCACAATAAAAAAAATTATCGTCACCAGTACAGTCAACAGGATGGTCATGTAATATTTTTGTGGAAACGGTTGATGTTATGTGATCCTATCTCGCCTACATTCTGACTGATGGGTTCGGAGCCGATCCCTCGGCTCCGACTCGGCACGCTTATGCTATAGAGCGAGGCCTCTAATTGGCTGAGCTATGTTTATCCCAGGATGCACCACCACTAATCCCCCATATCTCGTTTGCCGCTTACAGAGCTCGGACGTGGTCTCAACATTGGCTGGGCTAAGTACTATATATTAGGCTTTTTCCTGTCAGTATTTGCTTCATTTAAACCCAAAAGCTGTTTTAATGGCTATTCTTTGTGTACGAGTGTTTTTTTCTAAGTTTGATTTAGATTTTCATAATTTTTCCTGTCAGAGAAGGCTCCGTTTAAGTTAGAGGGGCCTTCCCCTGTGGTTACTGCTACTTTAGTGGTTGTGTGTGGGTCAAGTACCCGTTTAAGTTAGAGGGTCTTGACCCTCCCTTTTTTTCCTTTCTCTTTCTGACTGTCTTAAAAAAAAAAAAAAAGTTCTTTAGCTTAAAAATTTACACTGAGTTTGTGCATTCATATTTTGTTCCTGTGTCAAACCTTGGTACTGTTTACTTATGTTTTTTGTAGAATTATGTCTAAAGAGCATAAACCCTCCGGGTTTAAAAAGTGCACGAGGTGTGGCTTCAAAATGTCCATAACGGACGACCACTCCTCGTGCGTCTATTGTCTTGGCGCCAAACATCTGCAGGAATCGTGCAGTGTATGCCATGCGTTTTCCTCCAGAGTCCTCCAGGAGAGGAAAAACAAATTAATCCTCAAAGGATTAATCAAGCCTTCCTTCGAGGAGGCTTTATCTTCCTCTCTGTCTCCTTCCAAAAAGAGGAAAACGCCGGCTCCGACCAGTCATTCGGAACCGACGGCTAAGAAAACTAAGCAGACTTCTCCATCGGCTCCACGGACTTCGGAGCCGAGGTCGGAACGGTCTGCCTCGATGCCTCCAGCCTCGACCCCTCTGGTTTCGGAGCCGAGGTCTGGGGCATCGAGAGGCGGGTCACCCTCATCGGCTCCACTGATATTGGAGCCGATAAGGGTCATCGGCTCAGACTCTTCCCCCTCGGAGCCGAAGTCCTTGTCGGCACCGAGGGAAATTTCCTTGAAGATTTCCTCGGAGCCGATAATTGTGGAGTCATTTCGGAGCCGGTCCCCGAGCCCTTCGGAGCCAATGGAGAAATCGGTTCGGGCCCGATCGGTATCCTCGAGATCATCCAGGATGTCTGATTCGGACATCGACAGGGTGCTCCTTCGACTCTTCCAGTCTCCGGTGTTCCAAAAGATGGTTTCGGCTCCAGCCCATTTGGCTTCGGAGCCGATGGTCCACTCCCCTACTGTCCTTCCTCCTCCAACAGCTTCCGCACCGTTGGAGCAGGTGCTGGTGGAACCAGTGGAGGTGTTAGGGTCAGGCCCGACCCTGGCTCCGTCTCCGGCTCTTGGGTCGGAGTTCAGTGCACAGACTTCTTCCTTCGGCCCTGGGGGGGAGGCTTCGGGATTGATGCTTTCGGTCCCAAGTCTCCCTCTTGGTGCGTCGGCGGCGGGAGTACCGTCCACTGTCGTGGCCACGGAGGGGGGACCCTCCAAGGATTCTGGTGGTCCTGCCTTCAGGGCTATGAGGAGTGCTTTAGCCAAATCTTCATTGGCTACCTCCACAGTTTCCCCAGCTCCTTCCCTACATTTGGAGACTGGGTCGTTGGCAGTCCCCTGTCAGTAGACAGCGGAGCCCCTGGGCCTCAGGTTACCCCCGCTGGGGTTTCTCCCCCTCCTGGAGGTCCTTCTGAAGCCTCTTCGGAAGAACCTCCCAGGAAGAGAACGTGCAAGAGGAAGCACGTTGACTCCCCTGACGAGTCTTTGACATCTGACACTGATCTCGATGATGCAGAGGGGTCCCCCAAGTCGTCCTCGGATGATGTCTCCTTTGCAGACATCCTAGAAGCCCTAAAACAACGAGGCGGCTGGCAGTCCAAACCTCCCTCTGCTGATGAGTCGGTGTTCCTGAAGGCCTTCGGGCTCAGCCCTCCGCCTCCTGGGTGTCTCCGCCTTGACGAGCTCTTGGATTTGATCTGTCAAGGGTGTGGGAACACCCAGACTCTGTGGAACCGGTGCCCGCCGTCCCAACAAATTTCTCTCTGCGCCCCCGGATAGAGAGTTCCTTACGAAAGGTGTGGCTGTAGATGCTATGGTGGTGGCATCTGCTACCCAGCAAGATGTAGCAGAGGCTTCTACGTCCGTCCATCCTCCTAATAAGGAGTCTAGGAGCATGGATCGGTACGGTAAGCGCACCCTTAGTTCAGCGGCCTTTACTCTGAGGTCTTTGAACTACCTGATGCACTTTACGAGATTTCAGAGGGATCTGATTAAGGAGCTGTCCGATACCCTCTTGGGTAACCTGCCTGAGGAACTGGCCCAGACGGTTGGTTCTCAGCTGGCTACAATGTCGTCCATTTCGAACTCGTCCATGAGGCTCATTTCGTATGCGGCCGAAGGGGCGAGTAGAGCGGCGGGTACAGGCATTGCTCTACGGAGACAAGCCTGGCTCCGCCTGTGTCATTTCGCGGAGGCCTTTAAGTCTTCATTTGCCAACGCCCCCTTTGATGGGTCCTCCCTGTTTGGACCCAAGGTAAAAGACACACTTACCCGCTGCGAACAGGAAGGTAAGACTCTGACTGCCGTAGGGGCACGATTTTCCACTCCCTTTCGGCCTTATCCCAAGGCTAAAAGAGGAGGGAAGATGTGGTTCCGTAGATCTCAGAAGTCTTACCCCTCTCAGTAGGAAGGTTCCCCTCCAGAGGCAGAGGAGGGGAAATTCATCCGGAAGACGCCGTCCCAGAGGCGGCAGAGGCCCTCGCAACACTGGAGACTGCGAGTCCTTTCATGGCTCTTCAGCTTTTCATAGTCCCTGAGGGATTGCCCGACTGTGCTGCTCCGGAGCCAGTCGGGGTCGCAAGCACCTGAAGGCCTGGGAAGGGATCACTCAGGACCGATGGGTGCTTCGAATTATCGCCGGAGGTTACTCCATCCCATTCTCTCGCCCCCCCCCCCTCAGTCCAAAAAAATCCCGGACCCGCCACCCAGTCAACGGGATACCGCAGCCTCAGAAATTTCAAAGCTGCTGCAAAAAGGAGTCATCCAACCGGTCCCCGCAGACCAGATCGGATTAGGGACTTACTCAAGATTCTTTTTGGTGCCAAAAAAGACCGGGGACTTGAGGCCCATTTTGGACCTAAGCAACCTAAACCATTCAGTCAAAAAGTCCAAGTTCCGAATGGTCACTCTACAAACCATTCTCCCATTGTTGGAGAAGGGTGTTTGGATGTGCTCCATAGATCTCAAGGACGTGTATTATCATATCAGAATACATCAAACGTCCAGGAGACATTTGCGCTTCAGCCTAGGAGGCAGTCATTTTCAGTTCCGTGCACTGCCCTTTGGTCTCACCACAGCCCCCAGGGTGTTCACCAAATGGTTGGCAGTAGTGACTGCTCACCTGAGAAGTCTAGGATTCCAGGTGTTTCCGTACCTAGATGACTGGCTCCTAACTGCCACCTCCAAGCATCTACTTCTACGGAGCCTGCAAGCCACAATATTACTGGGCAAGTCCCTTGGAATCACCTTCAATTGGCCAAAGTCTGTGTTGCGGCCATCTCAAAGAATAAGATTCATAGGGGTAGAAATAGATTCAATCCAGATGCGGGTCTATCTACCTGCAGACAGAATTCAAACCATTCAAAGTCAAGTTCGAGCCTTACTCCCCAGGTCCAAAGCCCCAGCCAGAATGGTCCTACAGCTATTGGGATCCATGTCTGCCACAGTTCTGCTAGTTCCCTTGGCAAGGTTACACATGAGAATCCTCCAGTGGCTTCTTTCAACTCAGTGGTCCTTTCAGGAACTCCCTCTCAGTCATCTCATATGGATCACAGAATCTTGCAAGTGGGACCTTCGCTGGTGGCTAGTGTCCTCCAATTTGGATCAGGGCCGACCCTTTGTTCTTCCTCCTCCGGCAGCCACTTTGACCACGGACGCCTCCCAGATGGGGTGGGGGGGGCATTCCCTGGGCAGGTCAGTCCAAGGCAAATGGCACCCGGAAGAGACCCCTCTTCACATCAACATCCTAGAAATGAGGGCAGTACTCCTGTCCCTTCAAGCCCTTCATGATTATCTCCCTCAGGGCGTAATTGCTGTTCACTCAGACAACATGTCAGTTGTCTGGTACCTGAACAAACAGGGAGGGACCAGATCCTATCCTCTTTGCAGAGAAGCGATGAGAGTTTGGGAATGGGCAGTCTCGACCAAACGCTTCCTAGTGGCTACTCACATACCGGGCAAGTCCAATGTCATAGCCGACAGGTTGAGCAGAACCATCCTCTCTCCTCACAAATGGTCTCTGAATACGACAGTTACAAGGCAGATTTTCAGCGAATGGGGAGTTCCGTGTTGCGACCTCTTCGCGACTCCTCTGAATGCGAAGTGCAAAGAATTTTTCTCCCTAACCCCAGCTCCGGGGAAGAGCCCGATGGACGCGTTAGTCCATCCTTGGCCCACCGGCCTGCTTTATGCCTTCCCTCCAGTTCCTCTCCTCCCCAGGGTGATTCAAAAGGCATCTCTCTTAGGGAGCAAGATGATCTTAATTGCTCCTTACTGGCCTCGTCAAGTGTGGTTTCCCTATCTTCGGAAACATGCTCTGGAAGGTCCATGGTTCCTGGACCAGGTCCCAGACCTACTGATTCATCAGTCGGGACTACTACACCAGTCCCTACACACCTTAAAATTGACGGCCTGGCTCCTCCTCTTCCGACGATAGTCAGGAGACATGCACTGGATCCAGATGTTGTGCACATATTATCTTCAGCCCACAAGTCTGCTACAAAGAAACTGTATTCCAGTAAATGGAAAAGGTTTGCTATTTGGGCTCAATTCCGTGGCCTGGACCCCATTTCTACTCCCGTGGCAGAAGTACTCAAATTCCTGACCTCTCTTTTCAATCAAGGCTCTTCAGTTTCTACCATCAAAGTACAATTGGCAGCAATTTCTAATTTTCATGAATCCATAGACCCACCTTTAATGAGCAACAGATTGTGTAAGACCTTCTTGAAAGGTGCTGCTCTATTAAGACCTCCGATTTCTCATCCTGCACCTCCATGGGATCTCGATATAGTGTTGCGTGCCTTGACTTCTTTCCCCTTTGAACCGGCAGCTACCTGTGATCTAAAGTTGCTATCATGGAAGACAGCCTTTCTAGTGGCGATTACTTCAGCCAGAAGGGTTTCAGAACTTCAAGCTTTGTCAGTGAAACCCCCGTACTTGGTTTTTCATACAGACAGGGTGTCCCTCAGACCAAATCCTTCTTTTGTTCCTAAAGTTTGTTCTACTTTATGCTTGCAACAATCATTAGAGCTTCCAGTTTTTTTCCCAAAATACTCCAATAAAGCGGAGTTTATTTTCCACACACTAGATGTCCACAGACAGTTACGTTTTTATTTAGATAGGACCAAACAATCAAGGAAAACGGATCAGTTGTTTGTATCCTTTGCAGAAAACAAATTGGGCAACGCCATCACAAAGGTCACTATTGCCAAATGGATCAGGGACTGTATTACTCAAGCTTATATTT
Organism: Protopterus annectens; assembly: GCF_019279795.1. Classification (NCBI taxonomy): domain Eukaryota; kingdom Metazoa; phylum Chordata; order Ceratodontiformes; family Protopteridae; genus Protopterus; species Protopterus annectens. The sequence continues at coordinate 1,123,745,077 of NC_056737.1, forward strand.
ATTCTAACAAAGAGCTTACCACTTCTGTTAAGGCTCATTCTACAAGGGCTATGGCTACTTCGGTAGCATTTCATTCTAAGCTTGCTATTGGTGACATTTGTGCTGCGGCTACATGGTCTTCCCCGCACACCTTTATTTCTCACTACAAATTAGATGTGGCATCTAGAGGACGAGCTTCATTTGGTTCCACAGTGCTCAGGAGTGTTTTCCAATGAGCCACCCGGGATTTAGGCGCTAGGGACGCTGTCCCATCAGTCAGAATGTAGGCGAGATAGGATCACATAACATCTTTTAGTTATGTACTCACCATAACTTCAGATGTTTGGGATCCATCTCGCCTACATTCCTAATAACCCACCCTCCTTCCCCCTTCCTTGGAGATCAGAGGATATCAGAAGGTCCGAATCCTGTTGTTTCATCTTGAAACATCTAACAATGTTGTATAAACAAGCGGTGCATGTGTGCATGAATGCGGACAAACAAGATCTGGGGGATTAGTGGTGGTGCATCCTGGGATAAACATAGCTCAGCCAATTAGAGGCCTCGCTCTATAGCATAAGCGTGCCGAGTCAGAGCTGAGGGATCGGCTCCGAACCTATCAGTCAGAATGTAGGCGAGATGGATCTCAAACATCTGAAGTTATGGTGAGTACATAACTAAAAGTTCTGCATTTCCGTTTTCTCCGGTTCTTCCAAGTAGGTGTATCTGGATCTTACTGGATTCAGTCATTTTATTTTGGACACGTGATCTTACTTTCTGCCCTAATAGGACCTTCAGCACCAATGGTTTCTTTACTGGGTTTGAGACGGATCAGTCCTATTGATCTGACCCCCCTTTGTAGCCAGACTTTGTGCTTAGGGTCCCGATGGAGAGGTAAGATCTTTGTCCAATTCAAAGTTATTTACTAGATTGCAGTGTGTCAGGTGTAGCCACGAAGCTCGTTTTGCTATTTTGACTGCGGTAGGTGTCAAAATCAGCACCTGGTAGGGACCTTCCCACCTTGGCGATGCCCAGTTCTTTCGCTTCACGATTTTAATCCATACCAAATCTCCTGGCGTCACTGCCACTTCCGATGTTTCGGTTTGTTTTTTATCTGAAACAGAATTTGACTGCAACAGATGTTTAGAACTCAACAACTTTTTCATATATTCAGCTAGTATAAAATCAGCCTCCTGGTCTGATGACATGAGAAGTTTCCACTGGGGTGTATAATAAGCTCTTCCAAACAGTTTTTCAAAATGAGTCAATCCTTTTGCTGTAGGGACAGTTCTCGTGCTCAACAGTGCCAGGGGTAAACAATACAACCAAGTTTTTCCTGTCTCATCTATTAATTTTCTCAGTTTGCTTTTTAGTATACCATTATGCCTTTCAACTAGCCCTGCAGACTGTGGATGGTATGCACAATGATTTTTTAAAGAAATACCAAAATGCTTACTTAACTGCTGTATGGTTTGATTTACAAAATGTGTACCATTTTCACTGTAGATTCTTTCCGGAATGCCAAACCTAGGAATAATTTCCTTGACAAGTACTTTTGCCACTGTAGCTGCATCCGGATTTTTGGTTGGAAAGGCTTCCACCCACCTGGAAAACATATCTATAATGACAAGACAATACTTTTTATTTTCACATTTGTTCAATTCTATGAAATCCATACAGATAGTGTGAAACGGATATGGTGGTGTGGGGAAACTCCCTTGCTTGGGCTTTATCGCCCCCTGTGCATGATGTTTGTTACAAATCTGACACATCAAACAAAATTTTTTAGAGTAGTTTGTAAATCCGTACGTTGTGAACACTTGGTTCACCAGCTGTACCATCCCCCCTGTTGAGACATGGCACTGCCCATGGCTCAACAATGCTGCATAGCAAAACAAATTAGAGGGTAGTATCGGTTTTCCTTCTTTAGAGATGTACAGTCCCTTTTCGAGGATCGCTCCTCGTTTTATCCATCGCTGTTTTTCAGCTTGCGTAGTGAGTGTCTGCATTGTTTTTAACATGTCTAGATCTAAATTTTCGAATGGTTGCAATTCCTTATCTAAAAGAAATACTTATGTGGCTGCTTGTTTTGCAGCTGTATCAGCTCTCGCATTACCTTTTGAAATCCTATCCTGTTGCTTGGTGTGAGCTGTACTTTTGAAAATGGCCACTTTCTGAGGTAACTGAATAGATTCTAAAAGATCTAAAATAAACTGTGCATGATTTATAGGTTTACCAGTAGATGTTATCATTCCCCGGTTTTTCCACTGTTGTGCAAACACATGTACAGTGGAAAAAGTGTACTGGCTGTAAGTAAAAATGTTTACACATTTACCCTTTGCTAAGGTACATGCCCATGTCAGGGCAATCAATTGTGCTGCCTGTGCAGATAAATTGTGTGGTAAAGATTTTGCTTCTACAATCTCAGTATCAGAGACTACTGCATATCCTACTAGTTTTTTTCCTGCAGGACCCCTTTTGCATGAGCCATCTCCGTAATATGTCACCTCGGCATTATCCAAGGGGACGTCCGTGAGATCTTTCCTAGGTAGGGTCTTTTGCTCAATTACCTGCAGGCAGCAGTGGGGTGTGCCGTCTGCAGGGGTTGGGAGCAGCGTAGAAGGGTTCAAAGTTGTACATCATTCAATTGTCATATGAGGTTGGCCCAACAATATAGTCACGCAGGAAAGATGTCTAGCAGGGGAGAGATATGCCACTTTTTCTTGCAGTAAAATGATCGCAACTGCATGGGGCACTCTCAAAGTGAGAGGTTGGAACAAGACTACTGAGTCTGGAGCCTGTACTGCCATTGCAGCTGCAACTACTGCTTGTACACAGTGGGGTAAGGATCGTGCCACTGGGTCCAGCTGTGATGAATAGTAAGCGATGGGACGCTGCTTATCCCCATGCTGTTGTGTTAATACTGATGTCATGTAACCCTGCTTGCAATCCACAGTCTGGAAAAAACGTTTATGATAGTTTGGCAATCCCAGAACTAGTGAGGACGCTATTAACTGCTTTAGTTTACAAAAAGCAGACTCTGACTCTGGTGTCCATTGTAACAAATCCTGCGCTGCCATAGGTGTCTTATATATAAGGTCAGTTAAGGGTGCAAATTGCAAAGCATAGTTTGGAATCCAGCTTCGGCAAAAATTAGTTGTACCCAGGAAGGACATCATTTCCTTCTTGGTAGTGGGTTTTGGTGCTTGTAAAATTGCTACTTTTCTGTCTTCAAGTAACGTTCTACCTTCCTTGGATATTATATATCCTAGGTATTTAACCTGTTTTTTTCCAGAGCTGCAGCTTATTTTGTTTACCTTATGTCCCTCAGCAGCTAAAAATCGTAGAAGTGCTATGGTATCTTCCTTACAATCCTGCTGGGTGGGGGCCGCCAGCAGAATGTCATCAACATAAAGTAAAACCTGGCTACCTCTTGGTGGGTTGAATCCCGCCAAGTTGCTTGCCATTTCTTGTGAGAATATCGTTGGACTTTCACAATATCCCTGTGGTAGGCATGTATATGTATATCTTTTTCCCTGAAATTTAAATGCAAACCAATACTGGCTATCAGGGTGTATCGGTATCGAAAAGAATGCGTTGCTAATGTCTACCACAGAAAAATACTTTTGTTGAGGTTTTAAGTCATTCAACAGGGTGTGTGGATCTGGCACTATGGGTGCCCTTGATATTACTGCTTCATTTACAGCTTGTAAATCCTGGACCATACGCCATTCTCCATTGGCTTTTTTAACTGGAAATAAGGGTGTGCTACATGGTGAATCGGGAGATTCTACTAGTATCCTTCCTTTAAGTAAGGCTGGTATAATAGGCTTTATCCCTGCCTCTGCATCTTTTCTTAAGGGATATAAGGGATACTGTCTTTTTTGTGGTCCGAATGCTGACTTTGGCGTGATAGTAACTGGCCCCGCTGTACAAATGAGTCCTACATCTGATTTCCCTGTTGACCAGAGAGTTTCTGGTATATCTCGCAAGGCGTTTTCTTCCTCCTTTAATAGGAGTGTCCATCAGCTGTCTTTGCTAGATTGCAAGTGTACAGCTGGGTTGGTCTGAGTTATCCAATTCAATTTTTGTACTTGTATCCCCTGTCCTGACAGTTCTAGTTCTGTCTGTTTCTCCCATCTCGTGGCTTTCTCTCCTAGGTCTGCCCATTCTATATTCTTGTTTTTAGTTAGGCTAACATGTAGAAATCGATTATATTTATAAAGTGCAAATAACTCCTGGGGCAGTGAACAGCTGACTACACTGTTCCCTTCTGTGTCCCAGTACAGGTTACGCAGCATCAATCTATTTGTATGATTTTTAAATAATTCTTCCTCATATTCCTTATCAGGTCCTGGTGTGTTACAAAAATACAAGGTACAGTGCAACAGGTGTTGCTTGTCAATGTCAAGGGAGGGAAACTTACTGATGGCTACATTTATTAGTTCCTCGGTCACAGCCCCTGGACCAGTCGTAACCAAGTCCTGGCTGTACCAGTAAAACATTTCACCCTCCGATTGCACCACAAAGGCATTATTTTGTCGCTGTGCCTCCATACCTGCATGGTTGGGACTACTGCTATACCAAATATCTGCATGAGGTCTCTGCCCAAGAGATTTACTGGGCATTTTGCAGAAACAACAATTTTGCTTTTCTGTGTCAATCCTGAAACTGGATCAGTTATTGCAATGTTATGGGAGAGAGGCTCCCAATACAGCTGTCCATTAGCTGCTTTGACCAGTATGTAATCAGGTGACTCTATGTTTTCTGGTAGCTTGGAGGGGTGTATCAGGGTCCGTGATGCCCCTGAGTCAAACAAAAATTTGATCTCCCTTCCTTCTACCAAGAGTGTAACTTCTGGATGTCCTTCAAGGATGCATCTGCAGTCCTAACATATGGGTTGTCCTGCCTCAGGCAGCCCTTCGGTCAGCCGGATTCCAAAGTCTGGGTCTGGCCTCGGCTGATGTCGCACTTCACCCGACGTCATAGCTGCTGTGAATTGGGTATAAAGGCATCAGCCGACGCCATTTTCCTCAGTCTTTCTTGCCGCGCGGTGCCCGAAGCAGAAGCTGTTTGCAAGTGCCGGTCGGTCAGATCCAGAGATTTCTACTACCGAAGACTTCTAAAAAGCTAAGTACCCCATTGGGGACTCTTTCTTGCCTCAGCCGATGTCAGAAAAAGTAAATAATTGTTTAACTTGTGGGAAACAAATACCTCATAAGGATTTCCACTCTTACTGCCTTCCTTGCTTAGGCCCAGACCACGACGTATCAGCTTGTCTAGCCTGTGCCTCCTTCAACCGACGGACACTTAGACGTCGGTCGGAGTTTGCAGAGGAGTTTTTTGGTCCCGCTTTTACAAAATGCCGTCGGAGACCCCGACTTCACAATTAGCTAAAAAGCGTAAGGGAAAGGACCGACACTCGCGGTCCGCGGTTTCGCCGAAACCACAGTTAAGCCTACCGCGAGTGTCTCGGTTTCAGCCGAAACCGAGTCCTCGGTTCTTCCTTCAGCCGAAAGCTTGCCTCTGACGGCCGAGGCCTCACACAGCATGGCTGAATCTGTTACTGAACTTACCCCTGCTGTAGCAGGCTCCCAGGATTTATCAGATACTATTCCTTTAGACATATCTACTCCTGCACGTGGTGCTGCTAGGCCCCCTGCATCTATGTCTATCAAGGCCTTTTCTAGGGCTAAAGCAGCTAAATCTTCTAAGGCCTTGCCTTCTAAAACCCCCTCACACAGGCCTACCTCCAGTTCCCAAATGCTCAGCTTGGCTGAGGATCTCATTTCTTTGATCAGGGGATCCCAACCTCACCCAGACAGGGCCTCTCAACCCCCTCCAGAGAAGAGGCCTAGAGCAGAGCCCCCGGATCCTGTTTCTACAGACTATTCCTCGGATGATTCAGAAAACTCAGGTCCTCCAGAAGGCCCATATTCTCCTTATGAGGATTCTGATGCAGAAGACCCCATTCCTTCTGCCTCTCCTCCTGAAGAATTTTCTTTTGGGGAAACCTTACATGCTATGAGAGAGCATTTTCAATGGCAGGGCCAGGATTTTTCAGATTCAAGGAAAAGGCTAAGGACCTTTTTACATTTACCACAGCATAGGCCTTTAGCCATTCATCCAGTACTTACAGTTGTTGATGATGCTTATAATGATGCCTGTACTGCCCCTGACTCTCTTCCCCCGGCCCCTGCCAAGCCCGACAGATATTACAGGGTCCCGGACACACACTTTCACTTGTATAAGGCTCCTATTGCAGATCCTGAAACCATTTCACAGGGCCCCAAAGCTGTAGCAGCTGCCTCTGCCAAAACCCTCCCTCTGAAAGAGAATCTAGAGCATTAGAGAGATGGGGTAAAAAAGTTTATACTTCTGCTACTCTTTCGGCTAGGGCCTTAAACTGTCAATTCCACATGATTCAGTATCAGGAATTTTTGTTAGACCAGCTAAATAAAAAAACTGTCCTCTCCTGAACCTATAGACCGTAAGTCCCTTCAGGATTTGGTACATAACACTCAGCAGGTCAGTAATCATTCCTTAAAATGCGGCTATGATGCACTGGAGGCTTCCTTTAGATCAGCTATGACTGGAACAGTGATTAGAAGGCATGCCTGGTTAAAAGAACAATCCTTACCAGACCATGTAAAGTCAAAGCTTCTAGATGCTCCCATGGAGAAACAAAGTTTGTTTGGCTCCCCTGCACAGCAAGTGCTAAAGAAGGTGGAAGAAAAAGCAAAATCTGTCCAAACAGTCAAGGATTTCTTACAGGTCCAGCCTCCGAGGTTTAGTAGAAATTGGCCTTCGAAGAATTGGTCCTTTCCAGACACCTCCAGAGCACAGAGAGGCAGAAATAGGTGCCCAAGCGGCAGAGGTCAATCCAGAGGTGCCTACAGGGGATGTCAGTGGCAGCCTAACAACCAGAGAAGTACTGCCACAGATTCAGCTACGACCACCCCCACAGGACAGACACAATGACTTTACTCTGATACCGCCTACCAAGGAACAACTGCAAGCACCCTTAGGCGGGGAAAGCTTGCCTTATTTTCCGTAAACTGGCATTACATTACAGGAGACAAATGGATTTTACAGACAATAGACAAAGGCTACAGGTTTCACTTCCACACTCTACCAAAAAAGAGAGGAATGCCAAACCTACCACCAAACCAAAAAACAAACGCTCTAGCACAAATCAACCACCTACTAAGGATGAGAGCTATAGAAAAGGTACCGCCTATGGAACAAGGGCAAGGATTTTACTCCAGACTTTTCCTGGTACCAAGGAAAGAAAACCAATGGAGACCTATTCTCGACCTGTCTGCTCTGAACACATATCTCATTGTTCCAAAATTCAAAATGCTGACCCTACAGCAACTTATTCCCATGCTGGGCAAGGAGTCTTGGCTGGTGACTCTAGATCTCAAGGAGGCATACCTGCACGTCCCTATACGACCAGATTGCAGAAGATACCTCAGATTTCTTGCAGGATCAGAGCATTATCAATTCTCAGCATTGCCCTTTGGCTTATCTACTGCGCCCAGAGTATTCACGAAATGCCTGGCATCAGTTATTGCTCATTGAAGGCTTCAGGGAATTCAAATTTATCCATACCTGGACGACTGCCTGATACAAGTGGACAACAAGACCAAATTAACAAAAGATTTGGAAAAGGTTATACAATTACTGCAAGCCCTGGGATATACAGTTAACATGAAAAAGTCAACGGTACCATCCCAAAGGATAACATTCTTGGGTGCAGAACTGGACACATCAAATCAAATGGCATTTCTCACAGCAGAAAAGCAAAAGCAACTACCACTCTATTTCATGGCATTAACAACGCAGAACCAGCTTACAGCAAGGAAAGTCCTGCAAGCCCTGGGATACATGGCATCCTGCATAATTTTGATTCCACATGCCAGGCTGCACATGAGGAAGTTGCAATGGTACCTAAGGAATGTATGGTCTCAACACAAGCACAGTCTAGAAGCCCAGATTCCAATAATTCCATGCCTGAAACAAGAATTCCTGTGGTGGGCTCAGGCTTGTCAGTTGAACAGAGGTCTGCCCTTCCACAAACCTCACCCAAGCCAGACTATCACCACGGACGCCTCAGACCTAGGCTGGGGGGCACACATGGTGGACAAGTGTATACAAGGCCTATGGACACAAGACCAGCTGAACCTACATATAAATCAAAAAGAGATGCTGGTGGTGAAACAGGCACTTCAGACATTCAGACCTTTTCTTCAACAAGGTCATTTGCTGATAAGGACGGACAACACCACAGTCATGTGGTATATCAACAAACAGGGAGGCACACACTCATATCCTCTATGCCGGATGGCAATGGACCTGTGGAATGTGGCCCTGAACCACAACATTCAACTCCAGGCCAAATTTGTGCCAGGAAAAGAAAATTCACTAGCAGACACCTTAAGCAGAACTACCACGGATACCCACGAATGGATGCTGCATCCAGACATCTTCAAAACCATTACAAAGAAATGGGGACTACCAGAAATAGACCTGTTCACATCCCCACACAACCACCAATTGAGGAAATTCTGCACAAGGACATACCATCCACTTGCTTGGAAGGTGGACTCCCTATCCTTCAGTTGGGAAAACCTGACAGCATATGCATTCCCACCTCTTCCTTTGATGCACAAAGTGCTACTGAAGATCAAAGAAGATCACCCAAGGATCATCCTGATAGCTCCAGACTGGCCGAGGCAGCATTGGTACCCGCTACTGAGGAGTATGTCTCGGACACACGCATGGCCTCTACCTCTAGTTCTTTTACTGCTAACACAGAACAACAACAAGATCCTTCATCCAAACTTGAAAACACTGCAGCTAGCTGCTTGGAATATTACATAAAGCAAAATAACCCAGACTTATCTTAGAGGGTTAAAGACATTATCCTGGAGGCTCGCAAACCCTCCACAAGGAAGACTTATTCAGCCAAATGGAAAAGATACCTCATTTGGAGTGCAGCAAAAGGAGAAAATGTATCATTAGCAAACATAGCTAACATCCTGGAATACTTAGCAGAACTTTTCCACAATGGCCTGTCTTACTCCTCCATTAAGATTCATGCATCAGCAATTTCAGCAGAATACAACACGGATCCTCCAGTCTTCTCTCATCCTCTACTCAGTTTCTGAGAGGAATTAAAAATGTAAAGCCTCCAAGGAAGCCACCTTTGCCTACATGGGACCTTAACTTTGTGCTGGAAAAGTTAACACTTCCCCCTTTCGAACCAGCAGCAACAGCAGAATTACAGTTCTTATCTTGGAAAACTGCTTTCCTGCTTGCAATCACTTCAGCAAGAAGAGTTTCTGAATTACAGGCATTAATGGCAGTACAACCCTTCCTTAACTTCCATCAGGATAGAGTGTCCTTGAGAACTAATCCTACTTTTATGCCAAAAGTGGTCTCCAGGGTATCATTGAACCAAGCAATCCACCTGCCAACATTCTTCCCCAACCCACAGAACAGGGGGGAAAGACTACTACATACATTGGATGTACACAGGCAATTGCGCTATTATCTGGACAGAACTAAGACCAACAGAAAGACTGACCAGCTTCTGGTAGCGTATGCAACAGGAATGGAAGGAAAAGCAATTTCAAAACAGACAATCTCAAAATGGATAGGAAATTGCATTAGATTTTGTTACTCTTTTCATGGAAAGACAACTCCAGAAAACATCAGACCTCACTCCACAAGGGATACAGCCACTACTACAGCTTTCCTACGAGGAGTGGCTACCAAAGACATTTTAGAAGCTGCTACTTGGAGCTCCGTGCATACATTTGCCAAGCATTATAATCTACCTTTATACTCCAGATCCCGAGCAGGTTTTGCAACTGCTGTTTTGCAAGGGATCTTAACTACACCATAATAGTCTTAGTGCCTCCACCCCCAGTTTGGCTATGGTATTCTACCCATATGTTAGGACTGCAGATGCATCCTTGAAGGACATAGTACAGTTTTGTACCTACCATAAATGTAGATGTCCGAGAGGTATGCATCTGCAGTCAGGATTACCCACCCTCCTTCCCCTCTGTGGTACTCCTAGGGTATTTGCCCATCTTGTAGCTAGCTGGGGGAATCTATTATGGTGTATTTGTTTGTATATATGTATATACATGCTTATATTGTTTGCTCTCTACTGTTTGGAACCATTTGCATTTATCCAAATTTAGCCTTCCTAGAGGGCACCTGGCATCTGGGGCAAGAAACACTGAGGAAAATGGCGTTGTCTGATGCCTTTATACCCAATTCACAGCAGCTATGACGTCTGGTGAAGTGCGACATCAGCCGAGGCCAGACCCAGACTTTGGAATCCGGCCTACCGAAGGGCTGCCTGAGGCAGGACAACCCATATGTTAGGACTGCAGATGCATACCTCTCGGACATCTACATTTATGGTAGGTACAAAACTGTACTTTTTGTGTCTGCTAAATAGAGCTCCAAGCTCAATAAAGCTAGGTCTAATATTTCGTTTTCTTCATTGTCACTAACTTCCTGCACTTCCTCTACTCCCTCTTTCACATCCTCATTTGTCCTTTCTTTACTAGCCCCTTCTAGTGATCCTTGACTATCATATATTCAGTCCTCATCCTCCTTGTCTTCCGTTGTTGCCTTCTTATTTTTCCTGCAATCCCTTGCCAAATGTCCTTTTTTTTACCACATTTAAAACATTCACCCCTTTTCTTACGCCCTTCAAAGTCCTCTGATCGTTGATCAGACTATTTGTTTCCCTGTGCGTTTTTCTTGCCCTTTTTCCCAGCCTGTACTACATAAACTTCTGCTCCGTCTTCTACAGAAAATACTTGAGCTTTCTTTTTCTTTTTGCTATTAAAATGCCTTTCGGCATGTCTAGCATATTCAGGTAATGATTGCAACCTGCTGGTACAATGGTCTACCATGTGTTTTGTAATAAAACTGCTTATAGGTGCATTACTGCCTTTTAACAATGAATTCTTTAACTGCTGTTCATATGGGGAATCTTGCGTTTGATCTTCAGGAACCTGCATTCCACAGTGGTTATTAAAACATTCTAACAATCTGGCATAGTACCGGTCAATTGTTTCACCTTCTTGTTGGATGCATTGATTAATGCAAGTCTAGTCTGCCCTAGGTTTCTATTTTTCTGTGTCTAATTCTGCGCTGCTATGTGGGAGGGGCCTTTGTGCAGCGTCACGAGGATTCCAGTTGCCACAAATCATGTACCAATCTGGCCCTACAATTTGTCTAACTACTTTGTCTACTTCTTCTCCATTTAAGTTATAACTTAACCTCATTCCTTGTAAGTCTTCTGAGAATTTTCTAAAATTAATCTTCGGATGGGGAATTCCCTCAGTGGCTTTCCGAATATCTTCCGGAGTCCAAGGTTTATATACTAAGATAGTTGGGTCCTGATTGTCCTGACCTGCCTGAGGATTAGGTACTTCTATAAGCGTGCACATTTCTTCTTCTTCTCCTATAGATCGTGAATTCTTAACTATTTGCCATAACTCAATACCTTCTTCTGAATTACTTGCCTTTGTTCGGGACCTGGTCCCGATGGGATCTCTGATTTTAGTTAGTTTTAGTTTTATAATATCTCTATCTTCAGTGACCACAGGATATAGTGGGAGTGGACTAACCTGTTCACTCACTTCATATTCTGGTAAGGGAGGCGGAGGTGCTGATGCTGTTACTAAGTTATTGTACTCCTTATCTAAAAACATTGGTTTTGAATCTTTGTTCCTCTGGTCTCTACGGTTAACTTCCTCCAGCCACCTGTGTGCCTGAGGAATTCCTAACCGCCATTGCTTTTTTACCTGACCCTTGAAATCGTTTTTGAGTCCTTTGATAAGTTTGATAAGCGAGGATTTTTCTAATTTTCCGTCGAATTCATATTCATTAACCCATTTTGAAAAATATCTAATATTATCGGCGTGCTGCGACTGCACATATTTTGCGTCTTCCGTTAACGGCAGGTTCTGGGTCGTTTTTCTGCAATTTTTACCCATTTTATTTTACCTTTGATTGTTACGTAACTTTTCTTATTTTTAATGTATATCACAGATTTTGTTATAGTCTCTTCACAATGACTGCCTACTTATTCTGTTTCTCCTGATCTATGACAAGACAGTACTCTTTTTTTATCCCTGACTGTAAGAAAAATACAATCTGATAAAAAACAATACACATCTAGTCCCTGATCTTAAAACAGAAAACAGAAAAAAGTAGATTCACCTTACCTGAGCTCACGTGATTGATCACCGATTCGCGGAGACTCATCCTTCAGTCACAAATCAGAAAGTGGCTGGCCTCTTTTGACGACAATTCAGTCGGAGGACTTTCCATATAAGAAGAACCAATTTGGTTTCGTCCCCGTACGGTTTCAGCCACTTGGCCGTCTGATCCGAGGCGAAGAGAGGGTTCCGGTCCGAAGGACCGATGTGTAAAAGGAAAAACTTCAAAGATTAATACACGTTAGGTTCAAGCAAGGCACCCTTTATTACTTGCAGCAAGGAGACAAAGCATGTAGGTACAGGATTTGTCTGACCATCTGATGGTCAGTATGTTATTCTTATACAATTCTTCTTCATGTCACACAGAAAATGTTACTAATCTACTGCTGACGTAGTTGAACACAGCTTTCTGTATGTTACACAGAAAATGTTACCAGGCTTATTGCTGACATGATCAGATTATTACTGTTTTGCAAAAACATTTGAGAAAAACAACCTGGACTTGGGCTTATTTTAGCCCACCTTGTCTTTTTCAGTTCTCCATTGTACAGTTCTAATATATGCGATACATTTTGTCTAGATTCAAGGTACATTTCTAGCTTTGGTACAAGTAGTGCTGACTATGGTTTAAGCTTTCAAACATCTGTTTTCTTTATCGAGACTTCTAGCAGTTGCACATTTTCTCATGGCATAAGCAGAAATAGAATGTCTCTTACTAAGTTTCTAATAGCTGTGCAGATTCATGCAGTATGAACAGAATAAATGTATTAACCCTTTTAAGCCTTAATTAAGCATGCACATTGCTATTATGCATTTTCCTAACAAACTCATCTATGCAAATACAGATTCTTAGTTTTAGCACTTAAATTTGCTTGTTCATGCTCAGCACTTGTTCAGAACTTGTAAGCACTAAATAAGCTACTAATTACTGTAGCACTCTATCTTCCTCATTACCTCTCACTTGCATAGAGAAACAGCTCTTGTACTCACTTTCCTCACTTATCTAGAGGAAAAACCCTGCAACTCTCTTTTTGCGTGGTCTTGCGCACAGAGCAGTGTCGGGCAGTGCCGGTTAGCTGAGGTATACTCTTCCCGGCCACCCAAAGTCTGCACTGTAAATTTTCCCTTAGAACTAGGCAAGCCTTAACTCAAGTGCTTCAGATCAGCTGCTTTTATTGCAGCACTTGCAAAACAGAAATCAGCACTTGTCCTAATCTCCTAGACAGCACTATTATTCTCCAAATTTCCTAGAAAGCACCATTATAATATAGCATAAGACCCTCGATCGTCCGCAGGACTTAAGTTCAATTTACTCTTCAAAGCATGTCCAGAGGTCAGCTTCAGGTGTACTCTCCAGTTCATCTGGTGGAATTGGGCATCCTGAGGCAGTGTCACAACTTCCTCATGTCTACAGACAACCCTCTCCTCTTACCTCTAGACACAAACACTTGTGAGAGATGCAAATACACAGCCAGACTGGAGGCTAAGATCTCTCAACCCATGACTGTAACAGACAGTCAAGAGGATAAGGGACACACTTGCATCACACCACCTGTCACACATGAATCTACAAAACAAGCACCGGCAAAACATACGCATAAATACACAAAAACATATTCGGAGGCACTAGGTAGCAATCTGAAAAAGAAACAGTGCCCTCCAAAGCAGACAAGCAAGCAACCTGCACCCCCAAACACAAGCCAGAAAACACGTAATTCACCTCAGCAGTGTGCCTCACAACAGCCCTTAAGGTAAAACACCATACCTAACACGCTAGTAATAGGAGACTCTATAGTAAGGCACACGGATGTTCCACTCACCAGGCTGAACAAGGAGAAGGTTACTGTCAGCTGCCTGTCGGGTGCTCAGATCCGCCACATAACACAGGCACTTAGGTCACTCCAGAACAAGCACAAGTATGACGCTGTCATTGTACATGTTGGTGTGAATGATCTAAGACGCATTCCTCCTGGACTACATGAAAAGAGACATTGAGGAGCTCTCTGATCATGTAGCCCAAGCTGGTATGACCCTGACCTTGAGTAGCATACTACCTTCACCTAGAATGATACCACAATACAAAGACAAAATGATAAAAATGATCAATTTCAACAATTGGCTAAACTTCTGGTGTCATTCTAAGGGGATCCAGTGTCTGTCTGCCTGGGATGACATGATAGACAAGCCTCGCTGTTTTGCCAGAGATGGGTTGCACCTGTCACCCCTAGGTTTTTGAATACTGGCCAAGGCTCTTGCCGTCCCCATAGTGCCTTTTTTTGGCAAGGCTCAAAGAACAAACCAGCCACCGTAACCAGCACAGATAACCAAAAACTAAGGGTAATGCTACTCAACGCCAGAAGTCTCAACCTCAAAATGCATGCACTCGAGGCTCTCCTCAGCATGAAGAAAATCGATGTTTGTGCAGTGACAGAAACCTGGTTCAAGGCTCAAGAGAGCACCCCAGCACTGCCAGATTACAATTCATATCATACCTTCCGGCCTCAGTTACCGGATTGCAGTACAAAGGGCGGAGGTGTATCCATATTCATCAAGAATACCCATATCTCCAGGTTAATAGCACAGCATGATGCCCCAGAGATCATCCATGCGCAACTATCAGCAGGCAAAACCACATTTCTAGTCGTAGCCAGTTATAGATCGCCCACCATGTCCCAAGATGCTCACTCTGCATTCTTTGAGACATTGGAAAATATAAAGGTCCTACCCAACACCATAATCTTGGGGGATTTCAACTACCCTGGTATAGACTGGGCGAACTATCAATGTTCCAACTCCTATGCTCAGCAATTCATAGAATTTATAAATTCAAATGCCCTTGAACAACTAGTATGTTCCCCCACTAGAGGGGTCAACATATTGGATTTAATCATCACAAATATGGGCGCCCATTGTACCACACCCGTTATCACCCCCTCCTTGGTCAGATCCAACCACAAACTGATAACCCTGGACATCCTCACTCCTCCACCTCCCCCAATCAAAGAAACCATAGTCAAAAACCTTTCCAAAGCAAACTTCAAACTACTACTACTTGCATCCGAAGTGGAAAGCTTCACTATTCCCTTGCAGAAGGATAATGATATCCAGGATGTGGAATCCTACACCAAGGCACTATATATGCATCTTCAGGATTGCATCGACTGTGCTATCCGAAATAAAACCAAGACTCCTTCCTCAAACAAGAAGAAACCAGTCTGGTGGACCCCGGCCATAAGCAAACTTTACAATAAAAGGAGGAGACTTATACAAAAAAAGGCCAAATCTCAAGTAGAAAAATCATCCCTGATCAGCATTAGTAAGAAATTGAGGGCCCTCATCAAGTCAACTAAAGCCAATTTTGAAAAGAAAGTTGCCAAGGATGCCAAGGATAACCATAAGGCCTTCTATGGCTACGTCACAATCCTAAATGGCAACGCTCAGGTCTGTTCTGAGCTAGTACAAAATGGAACAAAATACACTGACCCTTCTGACATTGCCAACATCTTGGCTGACAGGTTCAGTGCAAATTTCTCCCCCCCCTCACCACCTACAGGGCCTATTACCATTCTAGGGATTGTGTAAGTCCAATTATTACTGATACGTTGGTTAACAAGGCTCTATCTAAAGTTAAAAACACTGCCTCCATGGGACCAGATGGTGTCCCAGGCTGTGTCATACGCGAGCTCCAAAAGGAATTAACATCGCATCTAAATACCTTGTTCAGTCTCAGCCTCTCCACAGGATATGTGCCCATAGAATAGCGCACAGCAATGGTGGTCCTGCTACACAAGGGTGGGGCCACAACTGACCCTGGGAACTACTGACCAATAAGCCTGACCAGTCTGATCTGTAAGGCTATGGAGCGAATCATTATGGAACTCATAAATGGAGAGATTGGGAACCTCCAGTCACTGGACCCCACACAGTTCGGCTTCGTCAAGGGCAGATCATGCCTCCTGAACCTGGTGGATTTCTTTGAGACAGTTACTAAGGCTATAGATAAGGGAAAGGAGGTACACACGACTTACCTTGACCTTGCTAAAGCATTTGACACCATTCCCCATTCAGGTATTATTGATAAGCTCACCAGCCTGGGCATAAACCCTTACGTCACAAGATGGATCGCAAACTGGCTCTCAGACAGATCCCGTAAAGTAAGAGTAGCAGGATCTATGTCCGAATCCAGACCAGTAATGAGTGGTGTGCCTCAGGGCTCTGTCCTGGGGCCCCTCCTGTTTGGCATATACTTCTCAGAAGTACAGGCAAGCACGGAAGGGCTGTGGCTGACCAAGTTTGCGGATGACTGCAAATTGGGTGCTATAATAGAGTCTCCGGCTGACATGGAGATCCTCCAGAAGGGCCTAAATGAGACTGATGCATGGTGTCAAAGCCATGGTCTCAAGCTAAATGCAAACAAATGCGTAGTAATCCCCTTTGGAAAAAAACGAGTAACCGCAAACTATAACATAGTAGGCAATCCCCTGAAATCTGAAGAAGAAATAAGGGATCTAGGGACCCAAGTAGATAGTCAGCTTTCCCTTGATAACATGTTGCCAAAGTGGTTAGAAAATCCTTCTATGTGACCCATCTGATCACGAAAGGGTTCATATCAAGATCTAAGGATGTAATGGTGCCCCTCTACTCTTCCCTCATCATACCCATTATTGAGTACAATGCACCAATTGGAATGTACCTGGCTAGACATCTCCAGCAGCTGGAGAGACCACAAAGGTACCTAACCAAGAGGATTACTGGACTCAAACAGTTGCCCTATGCAGCACGATTGAAAAAGCTAAGACTGTTCTCTGTTGCATACCGCTTTCTCAGAGGCGATCTCTGTCTAATGTACAGGGCCATGTCCAACCCAGAATTGTTGAACATGCTCCATCTTAGCAAAACCAAATCTACTCGATCTATACGCTCTAGGGATATAAACCTCAACACAACAATGAATAGAACATGCTGGAGGGATAGATTCCCTTTGCAGAGACTTCCCTTACTATGGAACAGGGTCCCGATCGACATAAGACAGAGCTCCTCACTATCGCTCTTCAAGAGGAACCTTGATGAGTGGATGGGTAACAGAAAGTTCACACCGGGGATCACACCAACAGCACTACTAGATAGGGGCCAAGGGTACTAGCTGCTAGTACAAGGGTCTAGGGAACTACTAAAGGGGCGGTGAATACCGCACAACATGGCTGGGCTAATATATGCCTTCGGGCAGATAGCCCAGTACAAACCTATGAACCTATATCAATTATAGCAACAGACTGATTAATTTTAGTATCATGTATTAATAACCCCATGCCCTTTCTAATACTTCCTATTAGCTGGTTAGTCTCTTAATCAACAAAGTCAGACCCAAAACAGGTCTGGGCATCATAAGGAGTTATAGGTGTTAACTGGAACTATACAAAAAAGGTGCTGTAGGCTCAAATTAGTTAACAATACTAGCTTTTAAGGCATGTTGTTAGATGCTTCTCAATTACCGATGTTCTTTGTGTTTCACTGTTGCAGTCATTACATTTGGGCAATCTGCTTTCAGGTTGCCCTCAGTCAGCCTGAATTCCAAAGTCTTGGGTCTTGCGTCGACTGCTGTCTCCTCTTCCATGACGTCAGGTCATCAGGGGTACAAAACATGCAGCCGACGCCATTTTCTTTAGTCTTTCTTGCCACACGGTGCCCGAAGCAGAAGCATTTCGCAAGTGTCGGTCGGATGACTACTGAAATATTCGAGTCTGAGTTTCAGAACCGAAGTCTTCACAAAAGCTAAATACCCCGTTGGGGAAATTTTTTCTTGCTTTTTACCGATGTCAGAAAAAGTTAATAATTGTATTACTTGTGGGAAGCAAATACCTCATAAGGATTTCCATTTATACTGTATTCCTTGCCTAGGCCCTGATCACAACATGCCTGACTGTCGGTTTTGTGCTAGATTTAACCAAAGCACTATTAAGCGTCGGCATATTTTTGCATCAAAGTATTTTGTAAATAAATGTAACTACCTAGAAATGTCGCCGGATAGCAATCCGACTACCGGAGTACATAAAAAATGTAAAGAAAAGGACAGAGAAAGGCAGTCGAGAGCCAACACAGATGACGAAGCTTCTCCTAAGCCAGTCGCCGGTTCGCCGGTACTCAGTGAGGTGCTTTCGCAGCCCCTGATACCTGCTACCTTCGAGTTGAAGGCCTCTACCGGCACCCATGTGGAGTCCGGCATGCCTCAAGATACTCAAGGTATTGGAATGATGGCTGTATCTCCCTCAGATGGGTCCGGAGCCGCTGAGCAGGCACAGCCTTTTGAGGGTGTATTCAGGCCTCAACATTTATATATCAAACCGACGACAGCTGCAAAACCAAAGACAAAAGCAACTTCTAAAACTAAAAAAATGACGCATGAGCCATGTGCACAGGCCTCTATGCCTAAAAAACAGATGATCAAAATGGCTGAAGATCAGGGGTACCCATCCCCCTCCAGATAAGAGGCCTAGGCAAGACACTGATTATGAATCTTCTGATCAGGTTTCTATTTCTTCTGATTCCTCTTCTGATCAAGAATTATCTTTACCTCCCTATGAAGATTCTAATGCTGAGGAGTCTATTCCATCTGCATCTACTCCTGAGGATTATTCATTTGGAGAAACCTTGCATACTTTGAGGGAGCATATTCACTGGGAGAGTCAAGACTTCTCAGAATCAAAAAAGAGGCACAGGGATTTCCTCCTTCTCCCTCAGCACAAGCCTTTAGCCATTAACTCCTGTTTTAGACATAGTGGATGATGTGTTTTCGGAGTCAAGCTTGACCCCTGATTCCCTACCTCTGGCTCCCAGTAGCCTGACAGATATTACTGGGTCCCTGACTCACATAAATTTTTATTTAGAAACCCTGCTGCTGATCCTGAAACTATTTCATAGGGCAGAAAATAAAGAATTGCAGGAATTATTGCATGCAGCTGAACAAGTTGGAAAGCATACTTTGCAATGTGGTTTTGATTCTTTAGAGGCCTCCTGCAGGGCTGCAGTTACTGGATCTGTGATTAGGAGGCATGCCTGGTTAAAGGAACAAAATTTTCCTGATCATGTTAAAGTTAAATTGCTAGATGCACCTTTACAGCATGATTCTCTGTTTGGTATTAAGGCAGAATAGGTTTTAAAGAAAATGGAAGACAAAGCTAAGTCTATGCAAACTGTTAAAGACTTCTTACAAGTGCAGCCACCAGCCTACAAAAAATTGTTCCTTTCCTGTGTCAGACAGAGTTCAAAGGGGCAAATCCAGATGCCCTAAGGGTTCCAGATGCCAGGCACAAGACTCATATAGGTCAAAGCAATGGGGCACATCCACCTCCAAATCTGGAGGAGATAAAGCGCAAACCTACAGAAAGCAATCCCAATGACTTCCCTCTGCTTACACCAAGCACTTATTTGGCAATGTGGGGAAAATTTAGCACTTTTTGCTCAAAATTGGCAGTTAATAACCCAGGACAAGTGGGTACTAAACATCGTATCACAGGGATATAGATTCCATTTCCACACTCTGCCAATAATAAATGGTTGGCCAGATCTGCCAAAAAATCAATGGGCAGAGGCACAGAAGCAGGTTACGTCACTCATGGATATGAGGGCCATTCAGACAGTACCAGAATAGGAAAAAGGACAAGGTTTTTACTCAAGACTGTTCTTGGTACCCAGAAAGGACAAGGCCTGGCAGCCGATACCAGATTTATCTATTTTGAACGCATACCTGGACATTCCAAAATTCAAAATGCTGACTTTGCAGCAGCTTCTGCCCATGCTGGGCAATAATGTTTGGCTGGTGACTTTAGACCTAAAAGAGGCATACCTGCATGTCCCAATAAGACAGTCATGCAGAAGATACCTCAGATTCAAGGTTGGATTAATGCATTACCAATTCTCTGCACTGCCCTTTGGCTTATCTACTGCCCCCAGGTTCTAAACAAAGTGCCTGGCACCAGCAATTGCATTTTGCAGGCCAAGAAGTATACAAATATATCCTTACTTGGACGACTGTCTCATTCAAGCAGACAACAAGGACACTCTTCTTCGACACCTGGCGTTTGTGAAAAGGTTTCTAACATGCCTAGGGTACACAATAAATGAAAAGAAATCAAAACTGGTACCCTCCCAAAAGATAACATTCCTGGGTGCTAGATTGAATACAACTGCCCAGATGGCTTACCTCACACCAGACAAACAAAGGCAACTGACTGCTTACTTCAAACTGATGGCAACGAAAGCCCAGTCTTCTGCAAGACAAATTCTGCAGGCTCTGGGCTACATGGCATCGTGCATCCTACTAATTCCATATGCAAGCCTGCATATGAGGAAACTTCATTGGTACCTAAAAAAGTTTATGGAGTCAACATTCACACAGCCTGGAAACAATGATTCCTCTCATTCCCTGCTTGCAACGGAGTTTCTATGGTGGGGAAAGGCCTGTCACCAAAACATGGGACGGCCCTTCACTCTACCCCTGCCAGCCAAACCTTAACAACAGACGCATCAGATTATGCCTGGGGGGGGGCCCACATGGCAGGAAGATGCATTCAGAGTATATGGGCACCAAAACAAATGCATCTACATATCAACCAGAAACAGATGCTAGCTAGTTCAAAATGCCCTAACAGCCTTCAAGGACTTACTTCATCCAGGGCAATTACTGATAAAGACGGACAACACCACAGTCATGTGGTATATAAACAAGCAAGGGGGCACACACTCATACCTCCTTTGCAGATTAGCCATGGCACTGTGGGACACAGCTTTGACCTACCAAATACATCTTCAAGCTCAATTCCTGCCAGGAAAACAAAACAGTCTGGCAAACGATTTAAGCAGAAACCTTATGGATCCTCACGAGTGGAAACTAAATCCACAAGTCTTCAGCATGATAACAGAGAAATGGGGGAGCCCAGACATAGATCTTTTTGCTTCTCCTCAAAATTATCAATTGAAAAGATTCTGCATAAGGACTTATCACAGACAAGCATGGAAAGTGGACACTATCCTTCAGTTGGAAAAACCTGTCAGTTTACGCCTTTCCTCCTCTGCCTCTTCTACCCAAGGTCCTCCTAAAAGTAAGACAAGAAAAGCCAAAGATGATATTAATTGCCCCGCACTGGCCTCGCCAATACTGGTACCCAATCCTAAGGAACTTGTCTCAATACCCAGCTTGGACCTTGCATCAAATACCACAACTACTGTCCCAGCAAAACAATCAGATCCTGCACAATCAACTACAGACTCTGAACCTGGCAGCATGGCTAATCATGTAGTCATACAAACGACACCTCTCAGTAAAGCTGTGATGGATGTCATTTTGGAGCACCAACATCGCTGAACAAAGTAACAGCCAGACTGTTTTGAATGAATTTGTTTAATCAATTCTGGTACCTCGGCCTTCGCCTTCTCATGGAATAAATGTAATACACAATACAGTCACTTATAAATCATCCTGAAACATTTGCATGAATAATTTGTTTCAATAAAACAATTAAATATTTTTCTTCTTAAAGCCACAACTACTTTCCCAAAAACTTTTTAAAACAACATGCACTATTTAGCATATCCCAAATAAACCATTTCATAAGTAGAAAGATTTCATAAAAATAAAAAATAAAATGCTTTATTTATACAAAATTTATAATCTTATAATTTTATAATTTTATGATTTTATAACTTTATATTTCTAAATTCATCCCATTTGGAAAAAGAGTATTATAATTTATAATAAATCTAGATTCCATTTCCAACAACCTGTTATGAAAACCTAAATTGTTGTCACCCACATCATTTGGTTTACCTAAAACACAAAAAACTAGCCCATCAGAAAATCCCCTGTGCTGTTCACAAAAATGACTGGCCACCGGACTTTCAAACCTCCTATTCCTGATGTCTCCCAAATGCTCGAGAATTCTAAGCTTGACTCTCCTTCTGGTTTGTCCAATATACCATTTCTGGGTTGCACATTGCACCCTATGATATAAACCACCCCAGAAGAGTTGCAATTGAAGAATTCCAAAGCATTATATCTCACGTTGTTAATTCTTGTTCCATCTAAATTTCTAACTCTAGCACAAACCTTGCATCTCCCACACTGGTAAGTCCCTACCTTTCTGTTCCTTGTTACCTTACTTCTAGTATTTAATATTTCCTTCAAGTTTTGAAATCTACCATAGGAAAATGTTACTGTGTTGGGAAACAATTTTCCTACCTTATCATCTCCGACAATAATAGGCCACAGTGACAATACTACTTTGCTTAAAATACTGGAAAAATCTGAGAATTTGTTAACAAAAAATATACTATCCTCATATGCATCCCCTCTAACACTCAAAAACTGGTCCCTAGTTTCCTCCAAATAAGTTGTTTTATATACAAGCCTTTTTCTATTTGATCCGCTCATTCCTAATTCATGTTCAACATGCTCTCTAGCTTCCTTTATTATGCTATTGGAATAACCTCTTGCATTGAGTTTTGTCTCAATTTTATTAAATTCAGTGCTCATCCTGTCCATTTCCGAGGTATTTGTCGAATTGCTTAAACTCTCCTAATGGAAGGGAATTTTTAAGATGGATACTATGCATGCTAGATGCATGCAAAAAATTATTAGCTGCTGTAACCTTATGAAAAGGCTTGTATTGCACTTTATTGTCAGATCCTACATAAAGTTCTATATCCAAAAACTGAATCCTGTGCCTGCCTATATTATGAGTAAAATCCAGGCCACATGGATTATCTTTTATTTCCAGAATAAATTCCTCAAAATCGCATGGGTCCCCCCTGCAAAGAAACAAGAGGTCGTCGATAAATCTTTTATATTTCACGACTTTGTTCTGGAAAAAGTTCTTTGGATAAATAAATGAATTTTCAAAATGGGCCATAAATAAATTGAAGAGGGCGACATGGGCCCCATTGCTGTACCCTCTTTCTGTAGGAAATATCTGTCCTCAAACTCAAAACAATTATGTGTTAAACAAAATTCCAAAAGACTAAGAACTACAAGGGCGGGAGACTTAAACCTTGACACGGTTATTAATAGGACATGCTGGAGGGACAGATTCATCACCCAGAGACTCCCTATGCTGTGGAACAAAATCCCGGTACATGTGAGGCAGAGCACCTCGCTGGCCTTGTTCAAGAGAAATCTTGACCAATGGATGGGAGATCGCAGATATACCCCTGGGATTACCTCAGTGTCACTGCTTGACAGAGGCACAGCAAAATAATGGGCATAGTTTCCTACAAACTAAAGGGGTGGCGAAAGCCACAAAACTCTGGGCTAGGCTTATAAATGCCCTTGGGCAGATAGCCTAGTATGAACCTATGAACCTATAATGATATAACAAGTCCGTGGTCCTTCCCCCAACATTTTGCCAACAGCTTCAAGCCCCCATATTTTGTTGATGCTAGTGTACAATGATTTGACATTTACACTAGCCCAATAAAAATCATGTTCCCAGCCCGTTCCCCCCCCTACATCCAGGCTAACTTCCCTGGTGTTTTTCACATGAGCAGGAATCCTAGAAAGATAACTTTTTAACACTGAATCCAAAAAGATCCCTATATTTTGTAAATAGGCGCCCCTGCCAGATACAATAGGATGACCTGGTGGGTTCCACAAATCCTTATGCAATTTTGGAATAATAAAAAACCTAGCATTTTTGGATTTTTGATGTATAACTTCCTAACATCCATTGATGTAAAAAAAACCCAGGCGGTCACCTCTTTCCAATAGTTCTAGCAACATTGGATTGAATTCCTTTATAGGGTTTGAGGTCAAACATGTGTATGTATTATTTTCCACTAACAACCCTAAAACTATAGAGTTGTATTTCTCCCTGGGCAAAATAACCCAGTTTCCTCCCTTGTCAGATTGGGTAAATACATACTGGTTGTTTAACCCCCTCAAACTCTTCAGGGCCAACCATTCACCTTTGTTCAAATTATATAATTTTTTGCCCATTCTGTATTTCCTATATTCAATCTCTATTTGCTTGAACAATGTTCTTTTCAAAAACATTAATCGCCATATTGACTTTCGGTGGAACAAAATTGCTTCGATTGGGAACTTTGGGAACATCAAACTTTCCATATCCTGTATTATATTCAAAACCAGATGTACACAAAAAACATTCATCTTCCATGTGAATATCAATAATTTCATTTTCATGAAGAGACATATTCATTAATGGACTATCTAATACAGAACTATCATGGTTATCATCACAATTTTCAGGCCTGTTGGCAAAAAACGCTCTCAAGTGCAGCTTCCTACAAAATTCTTTGGCTTCTAAAATTATGTCTGCCAAAGAAGGGAACCTCGTTGGCACAAATTTAGTGCCCTTACATAACACATTTTTAATGTTATCTGATATAACAAAATCCGATAAATTTACTATACAAAAATTCTCACCTGTGTTAAAGTTAGTGCTAGAAAAATTAATCTGTCCATATTCATATGAGGAACAAGTAATAAGTCCAGATTCAAAAACATTATAAGGTCCAAAATTGGAAGAGACATCTTCATCTTCTTCTTCCCTTCCCCTGAAAACGCCGGCCTCGCCCTTTGTTCTGAGTGGGACTCTGGTTGGAATTGCTAACCCCTCCGTTCGGTCCAGAACCGGAAGCCTGTTCCTAATTCAGATTTTCAAAGGAAACACTTTTCCTGCTAGTAGAATCCGTTTCCGCTGAGGAAACTGAAGAATCTCTCGAAGCACTAGATCTGAAACCCCCTCTGTTCATTCTTTTCATGGTACGCCCTTTCTTAAAGCTGTATTGCCAAGAAAATATTTTACCAGATTCATGATCATTAGTGTCCCGAACAAACTTCTTTTTTTTACGTTGTATAACCTCCGCCTCTACTTTCATGACTCTGTTTTTAATATCTATCATGTGTCTTTCGAAAGTACTTTTTGAACTTTCCCTGATAAGTACCTTCTGCAACTCCAAAATAGTGGAGCGGACTCTGTCAAGTGTCCTTTCATTTCTCTTTACGAGAACCCCAAGCCAACTCAGCGTGCATCTCAGCGAAATCGCTTTCCATTCAGTAGATAAATCAGCTTCTTCCTCCGTGAACTCATAAGCTGGTAAGCGCTCAATTCTGAGACCCCTTGGTGTAATATTGGAACTGATGTATTTTTCCAATAAACGTAAGTCATAAAAAGTGGTGACTTCCTTGATCATAGCCTTCTCCAGCTCCTCATATTTGACCGAACAGTCATTTTGGCAAACTACCCAAGGGTCGCTCATTGCCAACTTCTCCTCTCTTTCTTTCCAAATGGAAATGAAATTAAAAGACTGTCCATGGTGTGCTACACCCGCCGGTGTAGCTGCTGCTACGTTCAATGACATAAATAGCCACTAGTTAAACAATCGAAAATGAAACAAATATCAAAACACACAAATTCTCAGATTTTTCCAGTATTTTAAGGAAAGTAGTATTGTCACTGTGGCCTATCATTGTCGGAGATGATAAGGTAGGAAAATTGTTTCCCAACACAGTAACATTTTCCTATGGTAGATTTCAAAACTTGAAGGAAATATTAAATACTAGAAGTAAGTTAACAAGGAATAGAAAGGTAGGGACTTACCAGTGTGGGAGATGCAAGGTTTGTGCTAGAGTTAGAAATTTAGATGGAACAAGAATCAACAACGTGAGATATAATGCTTTGGAATTCTTCAATTGCAACTCTTCTGGGGTGGTTTATATCATAGGGTGCAACTGTGCAACCCAGAAATGGTATATCGGACAAACCAGAAGGAGAGTCAAGCTTAGAATTCTAGAGCATTTGGGAGACATCAGGAATAGGAGGTTTGAAAGTCCGGTGGCCAGTCATTTTTGTGAACAGCACAGGGGACTTTCTGATGGGCTAGTTTTTTGTGTTTTAGGTAAACCAAATGATGTGGGTGATAACAATTTAGGTTTTTATAACAGGTTGTTGGAAATGGAATCTAGATTTATTATAAATTATAATACTCTTTTTCCTAATGGGATGAATTTAGAAATATAAAGTTATAAAATCATAAAATTATAAAATTATACGATTATAAATTTTGTATAATAAAAGCATTTTATTTTTTATTTTTATGAAATCTTTCTACTTATGAAATGGTTTATTTGGGATATGCTAAATAATGCATGTTGTTTTAAAAAAGTTTTTGGGAAAGTAGTTGTGGCTTTAAGAAGAAAAATAATTGTTTTATTGAAACAAATTATTCATGCAAATGTTTCAGGATGATTTATAAGTGACTGTATTGTGTATTACATTTATTCCATGAGAAGGCGAAGGCCGAGGTACCAGAATTGATTAAACTAATTCATTCAACACAGTCTGGCTGTTACTTTGTTCTGCGTCGTTGGTGTTTTGATATTTATTTTTCGATTGTTTAACTAGTGTCATTTTGGAAGCCAGAAGGCCTAGGACTAGAAAATCTTATGCTGACAAAGGGAAGAGATTTTGTGCTTGGAATCAAGCACAAGGAACTGATACAGCAGAACCACATATTCCTCAGATATTACAATACTTGACTGAGATACTAGACAAAGGCCTATCTTTCTCATCAATCAAAATCCATGCCTCTGACATTTCGGCTAATTACAATACAGAGCCACCAATCTTTTCTCATCCTTTAATAAAGCAGTATCTTAGAGGAGACAAACATTTAAGGCCTCCTAGAAGATCACCATTACCTGGATGGGACCTCAATTATGTGTTGGAAAAGCTCACCCTGCCACCATTTGAACCAGCTGCTACTGCTGATATAAAGTTCTTATCATGGAAGACAGCTCTGCTACTAGCAATTACTTCAGCTAGAAGAGTTTCAGAGCTACAGGCCCTCATGGCTGTAGAGCCTTTTATCATATTTTACCCAGACAAGGTGTCTCTGAGGATAAATCCTACGTTTATGCCTAAGGTGGTTTCCAGTGTGGCTCTTAACTAAACAATTCATTTGCCAACTTTTTATCCAAATCCGCAGAACAAAGGGGAGAGAATTCTGCATTCCTTGGACATGCACAGACAGCTAAGATTCCACTTGAGCAGGACTAAAGCTCTAAGGAAAAACTGAGCAATTACTAGTGTCATATGCTGCAGGATCAGAAGGAAAAGCTATTTCAAAGCAGATAATTTCAAAGTGGATAAGCCATTTCATCCGTTTCTGCTACTTAAACCATGGTAAACCTGTGCCCAAGGGCATTAGGTATCATTCCACCAGAGCTGCAGCTACTTCAGCAGCCTTTTGTCAGAGGAGTACCAACCAAAGATATTCTAGAGGCTGCTACTTGGAGTTCTGTTCACACCTTTACAAAGCATTACCATTTGCCTCTTTACTCTAAGTCCAGGGCAGGCTTTGCCACTGGAGTGCTGCAGGGCCTTATAGCCACACCTAATGCTGTTTAGCTCCAGCCTCCCAACCATAGCTTTGGGATTCTACCCAAATGTAATGACTGCAACAGTGAAACACGAAGAACATAGTACAGTTGTGTACACTTTCCATAAATGTAGATGTTCGAGTGTATTCACTGTTACAGTCCAGGTTACCCTCCCGCCATCCCCCTGTCATTCTAAAGTTTATCTTTCCTTCTTTATCTTCTACAATCTATGTGGAGTATTTGCCTGTAGATGAAGGTAAAGTTTATATTGATGCATGTGTGTGTATGTATATATATATATATATATATATATATAAAATGGCGTCGGCTGCATGTTTTGTACCCCTGATGACCTGACGTCATGGAAGAGGAGACAGCAGCTGACGCAGGACCCAAGACTTTGGAATTCAGGCCGACTGAGGGCAACCTGCCAGCAGATTGCTCAAATGTAATGACTGCAACAGTGAATACACTCGAACATCTACATTTATGATAAGTGTACACAATTGTACTTTTTGTCTCTTTAGGAACTGTTTTCTAGCAGTAGACTGTCATTTTGTGCTCTTTGGCTTATTCTGTGTTTATTTAGGTTTATTGTAGGATTTTAGATAGTTGGAAAGTAATTTTCTAAGAGAAAGTTGGTGAATGAAAGTAAAGTTAGGAAAAGAGAAAGGCTCAACAGTAACAGAGAGTAGTGAGGCTGAGATGGGACTAAAACTGGAATGAGGTAGTGGAGGTGAGATATGGACTCAGCTAGGAGTGGAGTAAGAGCAAAGCCAGGAGTTTAAGAGGTGTCGTTTGAGTTGCTGTTTGAAAGACTTGTTACAGTTATTTGTTTGAAGACCAGAGGTAGGCAGTTTGACATCCTGGAGATGTAAGAGAGTATAGAGAGTCTTCTGTAGAACTGAGTGATTTTGTTACTTGGAGGAGTTCTTTATCAGTAGATTGTAGTGGTCTACGTAGAACATGCTGTTGTAGAATATTGCTTAGGAAACAACATTAATCAGACCTGTTTAGAAGTTTGATTAGTTAGTAGTTGCGAGTGGGATAGATATTGTGGTATTTCTAGCCAAGATAGTTTTTTAGAGGCAGACTTTCATGGAATGAATTGGGCATATTGGCAGCAAATTCTGGACTACCACTCCAAAATATTTGACATTTGACTTATTTATTCCTTTAAGGTTTACTTTTCAGCTATTTACAGTTTTCATTCCTCAGGTGTATTTTTCTGATTAGACCCCTTTCAAGGATGCACTTCTTCCTTGTGACTTAAATATCATGTTGGAGATGTTAACACTGGCCTGATTTGGGCCTACTTCTAGTTTTATCTTGGGTAACTTTCTTATAACATTGTACTCAGCTAGAAGAATTTCAGAGATTCAGATCTTGCATGTTCATCCTCTTTACCTAATAGAGTGGTCTTACTTAATAGGTTCATAGGTTGGTACTAGGCTATCGGCCCTAGGGCCTATACAAGCCTAGCCATAACAGTTCCCCGGATATTTCTTCCCACAATATTTACTTTCCTGGACTCCTGTCTAGCAGGGCGACTGACATGATCCCCGGGGTGAATTTCCTATCTCCCATCCAATCGTCAAGGTTCCTTTTGAAGAGGGCCAAGGAGGCGCTCTGCTTGACATGTATGGACAGTTTATTCTAGAGTATGGGGAGTCTCTGGGTCAGGAACCTATCCCTCCAGCATATTTTTTTCATTGTGATGACAAGGTTTAGATCCCTGGAGCGTGTGGCTCTGAGGGATTGCTATTTCTTTAAGTGGAGCATGTCCAGCAGCTCAGGGTTTGACATGGCCTGGTATGTTAAGCAGAGATTGCCTCTGAGTAGACGATATGCCACAGAGTATAGCTGGAGTTTTTCAGACGGTCAGCATAGGGCATCTACTTTAGGCCTGTGATTCTTTTAGTGAGGTATTTCTGCAGCCTTTCCAGCTGTTGCAGATGTCTTGTGAGGTACATACAAATGGAGCGTTGTACTCTATAATGGGTCTAATGAGGGATGAGTACAGTGGGACAATGACCTCCTTTTTTCTGGATGAAAAGCCCTTAGTGATGAGGTGTGCCACATTGAAGGATTTCCTGACTGTTGTGGCAATGTGGTTATCGAAGGTGAGACCACTGTCCACCTGTGTCCCTAAGTCCCTCATCACACTTTCGGTGTTTAGTGTACTGCCACCTATGTGGTAATTCATGGGTACATGGTTTTTCCCAAAGGAGATAACTAAACATTTCTTGACATTAAGCTTGAGCCCATGGCTCTGGCACCAAGCATCTGTTTCTGTAAGGCCCTTTTGTGGAATATCCACATCATTTGGGGATTCAATAATGGCTCCCAGTTTGCAGTCATCTGTGAACTTTGTTAGCCAGAGTCCCTTAGTGTTGGCCTGTACTTCAGAGAAGTAGATGCCAAACAAGAGCGGTCCTAGAATTGAACCCTGAGGTACTCCACTTGTCTGGAGCTGGATTTGGAGTCAGCTACTTTTAAAGTCTGGGTTCTGTCAGTAAGCCAGTTGGCAACCCATTCAGTGACGTAGGGATTTATGCCCAGCTCAGTAGGTTTATCTATGATTCCAAAGTTGGGGATGGTGTCAAAGGCCTTGGCAAAGTCCAGATAGGCTGTGTGGGACTGCCTTACCCTCGTCCACAGCTCTGGAGACTGATTTGAAGAAGTCATTTTGGTTCAGGAGACAAGAAAGGCCCTTAATGAACCCAAACTGGGTGGGGTCCAGTGTTTGAAGGCTACCAATGTCTTTGTTTATATGTTCCATGATAATGCGTTCAATGGCCTTGCAGATCAGGCTTGTTGGACTGATGGAGCGGTAGCTCCCGGGATCCAAGGTGGATTGGATCCTCCCTTGTGGAGTGGGATAACTGTAGCTGTGCACCACTCAGTGGGCATGACATTTAGGTGAAGTGCCAGTTCATTTTGTAGTTCATGTAGTACACAGCCTGGGATGTCATCTGGTCCCATGGATGCTGTATTATTAGCTTTGGAGAGTGTGGTTTCTACCTGTGTGGCCGTGATTACCAGAATTTGGCAATCTTTTGGTATTGACATGGGCCCTTTAGGGCATGAGAGGAGGTGAAGTTGGCACAAAATCGATCTGCCTGGATACTGGCAATATCCTTGTGATTAGTATATTTAGTGCCATTCTGTTGTAGCTCAGAGTAGATCTGAGCATCGCCATTTAGATTCTTGACATAACTATAGAATGCCTTGTGGTTGTCTTTGGAATCTTTGGCAATTTTATTTTCGTAACTAGCTTTGGAGGATTTTATGAGGGATCTCAGCTTCTTACTGACCTATGTGTACGTAATCTTGGTAGGGTTGTGCCTTCCCTTTTTATTGACATATTGACAAGACTACTTGCATAGGCAGCCTTACCATGAGATTGTATACTAAATAGATTATTTTTCTCTCAAACAAACCAAACCAAGCTGCTGTCGTAGGAGTGCTGGCTATCTCTGTTCACCCTCACTCCGCTTCACTACCATACCCCCAATTACCAATCACCCCCCCCCACACACTAAGGCCGCACTTATATTCTTGAAAGCCAGTGCCATATCTCTGTTAAACAAATAGCTACTCTGTCACAACCACAAACTCTATGCACCCATCTTTAGGATCACTTAGTATCGTTGTCATCACCCCTATCACTACCCAATAAGTCATACACTGTGAACCCCCCTACATGCTGTGCTTCTGTCAGTTCTCTACATACTAGCATACTCTACATCTTACCAACAGTCACTGATCAACATCAACAAGCCATTATCTACCACATCCACATACTCACAAGCAACAACTTACTCTTAACCTTTCACTCCCTCTCCCTACAACAATAGCCCCATACTGTCCCTCAAGTCAAATGTATTAAAACAGCTAACAGAAAAAACAGCTCTTCCTTTGGCAGCACTTCTACATAACTGTAAAACTAAATGGAGATATCACACACTTACACTACCAGAATCCTTTTTAATTCTGAACCAAATACTCTCTCAGGCATCAAAATATGCCATTTGTCCTAAGAAGCATCAGTAATAAACTCCAAGAGCTCCATGCATGGATTACAAAATATTGCCCTGAGATTCTAGTCACCACAGAAGCCTTGACTGAAGCCACATATAAAAATGAAGTGCTCCCTCCAGGTTATAATATTCGACTTCACAAAAAGAGCAAGTAGAGTATCTATTCTCTACAAAATCTCGTTTGACATTTCACCATACCACATCACTCTACCCCAGTTTCATACTGCTGAGCTACTGCTAACTTTGTTTAAACTCGGCACAAAAGTGTTATCATAGCAGCCTCATATATTCCACCAGGCAAAAGTATCTTACCCTTAAAGGATATGTTATACTGGATCTCCTCTAACATCCAACAAGAAACAATAATCTTGGGTGATGTCAATATTGACTCATCTGCCATTAATTCAAACAACTCATCTAGTAAAATGCAACTATATGACTTTGCACAACTAATCAATAACCCCACAAGATTTCATAAACAAACCAGAAAAGACAAAATGTTAGACTGGTACTTGTATCTCACCCTAACAAATACAAATATCATGACACCATACCAAACTTCTTCAGTGGTGTCCTAATTACCTATTAAACAACAGTCCCACATAACCCTAAAGCACCAATTGAAAGAAGTGAGAAATAAATACAACAGGGACTCTCTTATCTCTGTTCCACAACACCAAAATTTGATTGAACTCAAACTTTCTCTCTCCCTAGATGTCTTTGTCTCCAAATTAATTTTTAACTTCCTCCATATTTTTCACAAAGCAGTCCCAACTAGAGTAAAAAGGTATAAAAGCTAAACCCTCCGCTTGGCTTAGTACCAATACTACAAAAAAAATGAAAAAGAGACATGTAGCTTGGAAAACATGGAAGCAGAATCCTGCTCCCACCATCCTTCGACATTTAACGCAAGTCACAAACCAGGTAAAGTAGCAGGTATGAAATGACAAAAATATCCTATTATACAAACAGCCACAAGGTGAATCCAGCCTGTTTTAGAAGTCTATAAAAGACCTTGTAATCCCAGGCAAAACTACCCAGCCAAGCCCTCTGAACTTCTACACACGATGCAGACTTAGCATTACAATTTAACTCTTATTTTATCACCACAGTTGCTTCTCTCATTCCCAACCCCACTCCAACCAAACCCCCCATAATAACCCAATCTATTACACTTGATAGCCATTTTCTTTTACCTCAGTGCCTATATCCACCATCAAAAAATCATTCTGCAATTTAAACCCACTACTCTAGCCCTGACAACCCTCCCCCTCTATACCTCAAGACTGCTGCCAATGTAAAGACCCTTCCAGTATCAATACTAGTCAACTGTTCTGTTAAAGAAAGCTAAGTTCCCAAACTGTAGAAAAAATGCTGTATTATATCACTCCACAAAGGTAGTCCCCCATTCACACCCAAATTCTTAAATTCATTCTAGGCTCAAACTGTCTTTCCCCAACACAGCATGGATTTAAATCCCACCGTAGCACAACTACTACCCTACTAAGTTTCATTGGTTTAAGAAACTACCATAAAAACTCAAACAGTCTGGTGTCAGACCTCTTCCTAGACCTATCCATTGCTTTCGATACAGTCCACCACAGAAAATGACAAGTCATACTTTCCTCCATAGGGTACTTAACTGGTTCTACCGCTGCCTTACTAATATGCTGCAGACAGTAAAGTGGAAGAATATGTTCTCCTCTTTCCTCTCAAATTTCATCTTTGCTCTCCAAGGATCGGTACTAGGCCCACTACTCTTCAAGATTTTCATCACTGATTTACACACTGCCTCCCTGCATGCCTCTTTAATCCGGTATGTTGATGACTCCACACTATCTGCTCTTCCAAAACAGTATCTGCCCTTCACCAAATAACTCCCACAATCTTTCACTACCCTAGAATCTTGGCTAGATAACTCCCAACTCTTAATAATCAATAAAAAAATAACCCCATGACTATTTATCCCTAAGTAGTTTAACTCCCTAAAACATAACTTTTCTATTACTTCCAAAAACAATAAAAAAAATAAAAATGGTGACACATACTAAGTCGCTAGGAGTCACCATAGATGACCAAATGAAATTTGATCTACATGTAGCTCGTATTATTAAAAAGCTGCATTGAAGCTAGGTACTCTGTATAGAGATAATCAGTTCCTCACTGACTGTGCCCAGGCTACCATTGCTACAGCATGTCTTCTCCCAAATCTTCTCTATGCCTCTCCACTCTTTGCCAATTTAAATAATACCACAAACCACAAAATGCAACAGTGCTGAAATAGCTAAATTCACTACAAACATGGCTTACAGAACACTCCATAGCTCATCACTCAAATCTTGTAACTGACTACAACTCCCATATGTCTTCACTTATACCCAACTACAGGTAATACACAGTCTCCTCTACAGACCTGCAGAGTGCCCTGCTCTGACCAGTCTCGTAGCTCCCTATTCACCAAACAGAACTCTAAAGTCCACTGATAAAATGCTTCTAAGTGTAACCAAGTCCAACAATAAGACTGGGAATTAATTATATTCTACCTCAATCTCTAGAGTATGGAACTTTTTCCCATTTTCTGTAAGAGAAACTGAAAATCCAGTGATCTTCAAAACTGAATTGAACCTCCACCTAAAAAAGACCTTGCTCCGCACCTGTGTCACTCTTGGCTGGTAATTAAAGCCTACATAACATGCTGCTCTAATAATCTAGGTGTGTCTGTAAATAACTAAACTTTTGTGTTTTTTGTAACTGTACCTTTAGCTATCTCTGAACTGTATTTTTGTTATTTTCTTACTATATAAAATGTATGTCTTGCTCATAAATGCTTGTTTCACTGGACCTTTTCTCCCTGGGCCTCCACTGAAAATGGCCATTTTGCCCATCTCAATCATCCCAGTCAACACATGGAATAAATAAATAAAAATAACTAACTAGGGTTAATTCACCTGTGAGGAAGCAGACTTTAAGTGTCTCGTTCACTGCTGTTTTTTGCCATTGCAGGACTAACTGTTCTTTGTCTAATGTGATGAAATGCCATTCTGCTAGAAAGGTGACAAATTCAATTTTTTTTAATTTGATTACAGTGGACATTTCTGTTATGGCCACCTAGTCATAACTGCATACTTTCACTTAGTACTACAGTATGGATCTCCAGTCCAGGATTAGGATGTTCTTTTAGAAAGCTACCCTCTTGCACATGGTGCACTGAATCTCTTTAGGTCTACCTTCTTCATATTTCCCTCTTTAGGGTTTTTTGGTATCCTTTCTTGATATTGCAACCATTTGGTTTCCCACTTCAACAGGTGCCTTTAATTAAGATGCTTCTGTTATGTGAGTACTCACAGTAGCAGCTGATCTTTGAAAGAGCCTTCTGCACTCAGTACCTGTTTTCTCATCTTTCATTTCCTTTTCCAAATGTTTCTTTCTTGTTTTGACCCTGCAGCAGAATTCTACTTTGAGATTGTTATTGTATTTTACTGTAACTTTATTATCTTTCTCCTGCAGGCTAAAAACTGTGCGAATGATAGCAGGAACTAGAGACCAGTGAGGTGCATATCCTGTAGTCCAGGTACAGTAATACTAGTGTTTACCAAAGGGGACATGTCTCTGCAGATTTAGAAAGGTGTGGAAGGAGGATATGCCTGAGTATTAGTTCACTGCAGAGGGCTTTCTCAGGTTCAGCTTTATTTTCCATTGTTGCTCCTTAAAAATCTTGGCTTGTCTAATACTGCATTTCTAAATATTCCATATTGCCATGGCATATAGTGAAAACAATATCATAGCAGAAACTTGGTTGAACACTTGATCTGCGGATGTAAAGTCTGAACACAGTGCACTTGTCTCTGAAAAATGTGTAAATATAAAGTATCTGTGAACACATTAAGTTTACACTTACCTGTGGTAGAAACTGTTGTTTGCAATCACATTTCAGTTGCAGAGTGATATGTAAATGTAACCGTAGCTTTAAAAAAAAAAAAAAAGATGCTGCCTTGTCATGTACCATATGCACATTAACAATATTAGTCAAGAGAATGATTGCCTGAAATGTGCTGTAAAGGACTCCTCATGTACCATATGCACGTTAACAGTAATAGTCAAAACAGTGATTGCCTTGGAATTTGGTGTAATGGTTAATGAGGTTACCTCATAGGTACAAAGTACAGGGTTTGATTCTTACTTTTAGTTGGGAAGTTTATTTAGGCTTAAAATGGCCCTCAAGGGCAAATAGCGTAGTAGTAACCTATGATATAAAGATGGGGGTTTGGTATAATGATTAAGGTGTTTGACTCATAGACACAAGGAACAGTGTTTGATTCTCACTTTTGGGAAGGAAACTGACAAGGCTTAGAATGGCCCTGTAATTCGCTATAAATTTAACACATCTGGGATTCCACCTGTGTCCTTGCTGGACAGTGGCATAAGGTGCTGACTTGTTGGAACATGTGCTAGATTCTTGGCTAGGCTTGTAAGAGTCTCTGGGCCAATAGCCTAGTAACTTCCTATGATCCCCATGAACATGCTGTAAAGGACTCTTCATGTACACATACGCACATTAACAGTAATAGTAAAAAGAATGATTGCCTGAAATGTGCTGTAAAGGACTCTTGAATTTTAAAGATTTGGTTTTAATAGGAAATTTGAAAACAATGTTTGATTCTGTTGTTTCTTGCAGATGACTGGAATTACAAAGAAACAGTTTGTGATCGTGACTGGCTACCCTACAACGGATTTTGCTATTTTTCTCCCAAGAATAAGGAATCCTGGGATAATGCAAGCCAAATCTGTAGTGACAATAACAGTACCTTAATTAGTATGCACACTTTAGCAGATGTTGAATTAGTAATTACCAGCTTCCATAATGGTAAGTGGTCATATATGACAAAATTAGTGTAACTGTTAAGAAAGTAATCCATCTATAAGATCAAAAGATAGCATTATTCTTGTTGTGAGTCCAGATGTGGTTTGCTGTAGGGATTTACAATCCATGTAAGTCATTTTCTTGCAGGGCATTTGTTTACACACTTTTAACTGGTACAGCTTGTGATGGACGATGGTCCCCCTTTTTTTTTTGCAAGACTAATTGTGCAATCTGTAGGAAACTTGGAAGCTGCTACAACTATAGCCAGTACCATGGAATCAAGCTGTGAAGTGCAGATGTGCCTCGCTCATAGTCAGAATACAAATCATGGTGGTGCCCATACCTCTCAGCTGTTAAGATTTTTGCAGACTGTCCAAATTTTTCTCTCATATTTTTTGGTCCGTTCCTCATAAAATTTGTGGATCTGATGTTGCCATTGTTATTCATTCCTCAACTGATGCGTCTCTGATCCAATTCAGCCGCTTCTTCAATATTCTTGGATCCAACTCTCAAGCTCGTCCCTTTACCTACAGTGTTGCACCAGCCTAACATACCTCAGATATCATTTGCTGCCATATCATTACAGAAGCAGATCCACTCTCTCTCAAGATATTGGATGTATTTTGCTACAAAATAGTGAATGTTCTCAGTTTATTTTTTAAGCAGGACTATCCCTTAAGCTTCTTCACCTGTCCTCCCTTAATTTGAGTGTTTTCTTTTTTTTTTTTTTTCTGTCAAGTCCTTTCTTTTCCCTTCTACTGAGCCCTTCGTATTTTTTTTGAGTACCATTGTTGGTACCTTTACTTCCCTTTTCCTGCCTTTCCTGTTCCACCCATCAGTTCAGGGTACATGTTCTTCGTGTTTCACTGTTGCAGTCATTACATTTGGGTTATCCTGCTGGCAGGTTGCCCTCAGTTGGCCTGAATAACAAAGTCTTGGGTCCTGCGTGGGTTGCTGTCTCCTCTTCCAAGACGTCAGGTCATCAGGGGTATAAAACATGCAGCCGACGCCATTTTATTCAGTCTTTCTTGCCACGCGGTGCCCGAAGCAGAAGCAGTTCGCAAGTGCCAGTCGTCCGACTCCTGAAATTTTCGTATTCAAGTTTCAGAACTGAAGTCTTCAAACTAAAGCTAAGTACCCCATTGGGAAAACTTTATCTTGTTCCTTACCGATGTCAGTAAAAGTTAATAATTGCATTACTTGTGGAAAGCAAATACCTCTTAAGGATTTTCATTTGTACTGTATTCCTTGCCTAGGCCCAGATCACAACATGCCTTGTTGTCGGTTTTGTGCTAGATTTAACCAACGCACTATTAAGCGTCGGTATATTTTTGCTTCAAGATTTAATTATCCTGAAATGTTGTCAGTTAGCAATCCGACTACTGGAGTTCACAAAAAACGCAAAGAAAAAGACAGAGGCAGACCGTCGAGGTCCAAAACCGATGACAAAGCTTCTCCTAAGCCAGTCGTCGGTTCGCCGGTACTCAGTGAGGTGCTTTTGCAGCCCTGATACCCACTACTTTTGAGTCACAGGCCTCTACTGAGACCCATTCGGAGTCCGGTATGCCGTGAAATTCTCAGAGTATTGAATCCATGGATGTCTCTCCCTTAGATGGGTCTGGAGCCGTTGAGCGGGCACCGGCTTCTGAGGGTGTTTTCAGGCCTCAACATTTTTATATTGAACTGATGCCAGCAACAAAATCAAGGTCAAAAACAACTTCTATGTCTAAAAACTGACTCATGAGCCCACATGCTCAGGCCCCTATGCCTAAAAAACAGATGATCAAAATGGCTGAGGATTTAATTACCTTGATCAAGGGTTCCCAACCACCCCCTGTTAAGAGGCCTAGGCAAGGCACTGATTATGAATCTTCAGATCAGGTTTCCATTTCTTCTGATTCCTCTTCTGATCAGGAATTTTTTGTTCCACCCTATGAGGATTCTGATGCAGAGGAATCCATCCCATCTGCATCTCCTCCTGAGGATTACTCTTTTGAAGAGACTTTGCATATTTTAAGGGAACATTTACACTGGGAGAGTAGGACTTCTCTGAATCAAAAAAGAGGCTTAGGGATATCCTTCTTCTTCCTCAGCATAGGCCTTTGGCAATACCTCCTGTATTAGACATTGTTGATGATGTGTTTTCGGAATCAAGCATGGCTCCTGATTCCCTGCCTCCGTCTCCTAGTAAACCAGACAGATATTACAGGGTTCCTTACTCCCACAAATTTCTTTTCAAAAATCCTGCTGCTGATCCTGAAACTATTTCTCAGGGTCCCAATGGTGTAAAGGCCTCTACTGCCAAGAATTCTACACCTTCTGATAGAGATTCCAGGGTGTTGGATAGATGGGGTAAGAAGGTTAATATGTCTGCAACCTTCAAGGCTTTAAACTGCCAGTTTCATATGCTTAAATATCAGCAGCATGTTATGGGCTTACTGAAACAGAAAATGATGTTGATTTCTGATTGTGTGGAAAATAAAGAGTTATATGAATTATTGCATTCAGCAGAACAAGTTGGAAAGCATACTTTGCAATATGGTTTTGATTCCTTGGAGGCCTCTTGTAGGGCCGTCGTTACTGGATCTATGATTAGAAGGCATGCCTGGCTCAAGGAGCAAAATCGGCCTGATCATGTTGTTGAATGCCCCTTTGCAGCATGATACTCTGTTTGGTAATAAGGCAGAAGAGGTTTTAAGGAAAATGGAAGACAAAGCTAAATCTATGCAAACTGTAAAAGATTTCTTGCAAGTGCAGCCACCCAGGTTCAGTAGACACTGGCCTACTAAAAATTGGTCCTTTCCTGTGTCCAACAGGACCACTCAGGGCAAATCCAGGTGCTCAAAAGGCTCCAGATACCAATCACAGGGTTCTTACAGGTCAGAGCAATGGGGTGCCTCCACCTCCAAATCTGGAGGAAACAAAAGCACAACCTTACAGTAAGCAGTCTAAATGACTTTCCTCTACCATCACCAAGCACTTATCTTTTGGCAGCCCCCTTGGGGGGAAAAAATAGCACTTCATGCTCAAAATTGTCAGTTAATTACCCAGGACAAGTGGGTATTAAACATAGTATCCCAGGGGTACAGATTTCATTTCCATACTTTGTCATTTCCAAATGGATGGCCGGATCTGCCACAAAACCAGTGGGCAGAGGCCCAGAAACAAGTCATGTCCCTCATGGATATGGGAGCTATTCAACCGGTACCAGAAAAGGAAAAAGGACAAGGTTTTTATTCAAGACTTTTCCTGGTACCCAGAAAAGACAATTCATGGCGTCCAATTCTGGACGTATCGATTTTGAACACGTTCCTGGATATTCCAAAATTCAAAATGCTGACTTTACAACAGCTACTGCCTATGCTAGGCAGGAATGCATGGTTAGTAACTCTAGATACCTGCATATCCCAATAAGCGAATCATGCAGAAGATACTTCTGCTTCAAAGCAGTTTTTTTGCATTACCAATTCTCTGCACTGCCCTTTGGCTTAACTACTACGCCCAGGGTCTTTACAATGTGCCTGGCACCAGTAATTGCATTCTGCAGACAAAGAAGCATTCAAATTTATCCTTATCTGGACGACTGTCTCATTCAAGCAGAGGACAAGGACACTCTTCTTCAACATCTGGCGTTTGTAAAAAGGCTTCTAGCATGCCTAGGGTACACCATAAATGAAAAGAAATCACAACTGGTACCCTTCAAATAATTACATTCCTGGGTGCAAGCTTGAATACAACTGCCCAGATGGCTTACCTCACGCCAGACAAACAAAGGCAACTGACAACATACTTCAAACAAATGGCAACAAAAACCCAGTTATCTGCAAGACAAATTTTGCAGGCTTTGGGGTTCATGGCATTCTGCATTCTACTAATTCCATATGCGAGACTGCATATGAGGAATCTCCAGTGGTACCTAAAAAGTTTATGGAGTCAACATTGTCACAGTCTGGAAACATTGATTCCTCTCATTCCCTGCCTACAACAGGAGCTTCTTTGGTGGGCAGAGACATGTCACCAAAACAAGGGACTGTCATTCACTCTACCCCCTGCCACCCAAACCCTAACTACAGATGCATCAGACTATGCTTGGGGGGCCCACCTGGCTGGGAGATGCATTCAGGGCAAATGGAACCCAAACCAAATGCATCTGCATATCAACCAGAAAGAGATGCTAGCTGTTCAGAATACTGTGACAGCCTTCAAGGACTTACTTCATCCAGGGCAACTACTGATAAAGATGGACAACACCACAGTTATGTGGTACATAAACAAGCAGGGGGTACACATTCCTACCCCCTTTGCAGACTAGCCATGGCCTTCTGGAACACAGCCTTGACTTACCAAATACATCTTCAAGCTCAAGTCCTGCCAGGAAAGCAAAATACTCTGGCAGACGACCTAAGCAGAAATGTTATGGACCAGCACAAATGGAAACTGGATCCACAAATCTTCAGCATGTTAACACAGAAATGGGGGAGCCCAGACATAGATCTATTTGCCTCTCCCCAAAATTATCAGTTGGACAAATTCTGCACAAGAACTCATCACAAAAAAGCATGGAAAGTGGATGCCCTATCCTTCAGCTGGAAAAACCTATCAGTCTATGCCTTTCTCCCTCTGCCTCAACTCTCCAAGGTCTTACTAAAAGTCAGACAGGAAAAAACAAAAATGATCCTAGTTGCTCCGGACTGGCCTTGTCAGTACTAGTACACACTTCTAAGGAATACGTCTCAACATCCTCCATGGTACTTGTCTCAAATACCTCATCTACTGTCTCAGCAGAACTATCAAATTCTGCACACTCGGCTCCAAACTCTGAATCTTGCAGCACAGCTGATCAACTAATTATTCAAACAACACCTCTCAATAAATCTGTGATGGATGTCATTTTGGAAGCCAGAAGGCCTAGTACTAGAAAATCTTATGCTGATAAATGGAAGAGATTCTGTGCGTGGAACCAAGCACAAGGAACAGACACAGCAAAGCCCAATATTTCTCAGATTTTACAATATTTGACTGAGATGCTTGACAAGGGCCTATCTTTTTCTTCAATAAAAATCCATGCCTCTGCCATCTCGGCTCATTACAACACAGAGCCTCCCCTCTTTTCTCATCCTCTGCTTAAACAGTATCTTAGAGGGGCCAAAATTTAAGGCCTCCCAAAAGATCACCAACTCCTGCATGGGACCTCAATTTTGTGCTGGAAAAACTCACCCTGCCTCCTTTTGAACCAGCAGCTACTGTGGATATAAAATTTCTATCTTGGAAAACAGCTTTTCTCTTGGCAGTCACTTCAGCAAGAAGGGTTTCAGAACTACAGGCTCTCATGGCAGTGGAGCCCTTTATTATATTTTACCCGGACAGGGTGTCCCTCAGGACCAATCCTTCTTTTATGCCTAAGGTGGTATCCAGTGTGGCTCTTAACCAGACCATTCACCTGCCAAAATTTTGCCCAAATCCACAGAACAAGGGGGAGTGGATTCTGCATTCATTGGATGTACACAAACAACTAAGATTCTACTTATACAGGACCAAATCTCTAAGAAAGTCTGAGCAACTACTGGTAACATTTGCTGCAGGGTCAGAGGGGAAGGCTATATCAAAGCAGACTATTTCTAAGTGGGTAAGCCACTGCATTTGTTTCTGCTACTTGCACCATGGTAAACCTGTGCCCAAGAGGATCAGATCACATTCCACCAGGGTTGCCTCTACTTCAGCAGCTTTTCTCAGAGGGGTCCCAACCAAAGACATTCTAGAAGCTGCTACTTAGAGCTCTGTTCATACCTTCACAAAGCATTATCATTTGCCTCTCTTTTCCAAATCCAGGGCAGGCTTTGACACTGCAGTTCTGCAGGGCCTTATAGCCGCTCCTAATGCGGTTTAGTTCCATCCTCCCATCCATAGCTTTGGGATTCTACCCAAATGTAATGACTGCAACAGTGAAACATGAAGAACATAGTACAGTTGTGTGCACTTACCAGAAATGTAGATGTTTGAGTGTATTCACTGTTGCAGTCCGGGTTACCCACCCGCCATCCCCCTTTCTATACCTTTTCTTTCCTTCACTATACACAGAAGCCTTTGTGGTGTATTTGCTTTTAGATGAAGGTAAAGTTTACGTTTCTAAAAGTGCATTTATATATTTTATTTATTTATTTATTTTATTTTTTTATTTAACATTTGTTGACCAGGAAAGTCCGACTAGGTTCCACAGATCCTGTTTTCAGCGGAGGCCCGGGGAGAAATGCTCCAGAAGCATGTCTTTAGAAATGTGGGAGGAAACTGGAGTACCCGGAGGAAACCCACGCGAACACAGGGAGAACATGCAAACTCCACACAGAAGGCACCCCAGCCGAGAATCAAACCAGAGAACCTCTTGCTGTGAGGCGACAGCATTAACCGCTGCATATATTTACTGTTTATATATATATATATATATATATATATGGATCTACCTGACAACATCGACACTTCGTAACACCGACAACGACTTCACCGTTACCACATAATCGACAGTTCACAAACACGACACCTCATACACTCGACACATCATAACAACAAACAAAACAAATCCCCTGTCCAAAACCCACACACACAACACAAGCACACCAAAATCCTTACAAACCAACACTAACCCTTACATACACAACTATCTACAACCCTAACCGAAACCCTAACCCTAAGGTCCGTCACTATCGTGACACTCACCTAACCCGCCCTAACCCTAACTCGCTTTAACCCACCCCTAACCCAAAAATATCACTGTACCCTTACCTAACCAGGCCTAACCCTAACTCACTTATCCCACCCCTATCCCTACAGACCGTCAGCATCGCACACTTACCTTACTCGCACCCTTACCTAACCCGCGCCCTAACCCTAACTCACTTATCCCACCCCTATCCCTACAGACCGTCAACATTGCACACTTACCTTACTCCCACCCTAACGGCCGTCACTACAGATACTTACACATCCTTTCCCCATCTCAGTGTTCTCAGCGTCGGTGTTTTCCTCCGTCGGTCTTCTGACTTGTCGATCTTCTGGCGCCGGTGAAGTCGTTGTCGGTGTTATGATATGTCGATGTTGTCAGGTAGATCTATATATATATATATATATATATATATATATATATATATATATATATATATATATATATATATATTTGCTCCCCATTTGGGGGGCACCTGACATCTGGTGCAAGAAAAACTGAATAAAATGACGTCAGCTGCATGTTTTATACCCCTGATGACCTGATGTCATGGAAGAGGAGACAGCAA
Source organism: Protopterus annectens (assembly GCF_019279795.1). Lineage (NCBI taxonomy): Eukaryota > Metazoa > Chordata > Ceratodontiformes > Protopteridae > Protopterus > Protopterus annectens. Next base: position 1,123,788,894 of record NC_056737.1, read on the forward strand.
CTGACACAGGACCCAAGACTTTGTTATTCAGGCCAACTGAGGCCAACCTGCCAGCAGGTTATGCAAATGTAATGACTGCAACAGTGAATACACTCGAACATCGACATTTATGGTAAGTGTACACAACTGTACTTTCTTGCTACCACTGTTGGTAATTTTATGTTTAAAAAATAATTAAAAATAATATATTCAGCCTTTTGTTCTTGTTGTATTTCTTGTTGGATTAAGACCCTTTGTCTTCACTATTATGGCAGACAAGCCAACTGGATTCAAAACATGCATTTCCTGTAGTCACAAAATACCCGATTCAGATGCCTACAAGGGAATATGTCTACTGCTTGGGTACTATCATTTGAATTCTGGCTGTTCCATCTGTGCAAGCTTCAATACCAGGGCACTTTCTGACAGAATGAACAAATTAGTTTTGAAGGGCCTAATTCCTTCTTCCTCTGCCTCTGTTTCAGTTGAGGCTCAAACCCCCTCCAAGAAATCGTACAAAGGAAAGGCTGATTCGGCTTTCAAAGCTAAAGATACCAGAAAAATATCTCTGGATTCATCAACCTGTTTGGCTCCATCCTTAGAGCCACCATCCAAAGTTTCAAAGAAATTGAATCTGACTCACACGGATCCTACTGCAAAAATGAAATCTCTTCAGATCTGGTCACCTCGTTACTCACTACCTGATTGACTTCTTTCCCTATTTTTACAGGAGTTTCCACATACGCACTCCAGGCCACCATCTATTAGTTCTTCTCTTAGGTTCTCCAGGAGCTTGTCTGAAGTCAAAGTGGATAGGATGATGAGGAAGTTCCTCACAGCTCAGATCCAGGTGGATATAATTCCAGCTCCATCTCCCATTGTATCCATGAGCCTACCCATTAGCAGTCCTCCTTTAGTTACTCCTCCTTCTATTTGGCCTGTGGATTTGGAGACCTCAGATCGAAGATGCCTGAGAGTGTCCTTGTCAGATCTAACGATAGATGTTAAGTTGTCAATCTCGCCTTCATTCTTGCTGGATGGGTTCGGAGCCGATCCTCGGCTCTGACTCGGCACTTGCTTTAGCTTGAGAACTCCTTTTACCAGCTCGAGGCAACCCTATATCCCATGATGCAAGGCGGAACTACCTCAGATCTCGTTTGCCGCTTAGCGAAAGAGGTCTCCTTTGCCAGCTGAGGTAAGTGATTTTCTTGGTAAAATCAGAAAAGCTTAGTTAGGGTTTTAATTTCCCCTTTTTATTCATAGTATAGTCTGTAGTCAGTTACAGCCCACCCTATTCCCTTGTTTTCAAAAATTTATAACCTTTTTATAATCTTTAGTGTACAGTTTTAGTTAGGCCTAAAACCCTTTGGTTAATCCCTTCCTGTGTGTTGTGTGTAGGGATTAATTTTGTGTGTTTGTTGGGGTTTGTGTGTGTGTTACTTCCTCCCTAGGTTATGTCTAGGAAGGCAAGGTTCAGGCTTCAAGAAGTGTGACTTGTGCTGTCAGAAAATGTCTCTGACAGACGGTCACACTTCTTGTGTTTATTGCCTGGGGCCTGCACCTGCAGGACTCCTGTGCTTTGTGTCACTGTTTTAGCCAGAGAGTCCTGCAGGAAAGGAGAATAAGCTTATCCTCCGTGGCTTACTTAAGCCAGAAGGTTCTCCCTCTAAAGCAGGGTCTGGGAAACCTAAGCCACCGAAGGCTCAGGCTTCAGTATCTAAGCCTCCTCCGGTGGCTCCGGCTCCGTCGAGCCGAGATGCTCGGCTGGAACCGATGTATCTACCATTAAAGTAGTAGGTTGCGCCGGCTGGCTCCGATACCTTGTCTACTGTGGCCTTGTCAGCTCCGGCTGGCCGAACT
>NC_056737.1:1123791232-1123821113 GCF_019279795.1 Protopterus annectens
TGGGTATCTAGCATCAGGCATCATGGGATATAGGGGGGGCCTCGAGCCAGTAAGTAGCTCTCGAGCTTTTGAAGATGGCCGAGTCGGAGCTGATGGTCGGCTCTGAACCCAACCAGCAAGAAAGAAGGCGAGAAGAAGACAAATAACATGGAACGTTATGGTAGGTACATAACTTCTTATTTCCCTTGTCCCTAAGTTCCAGAGGAATTATCCATCCAGGTTATGCATAGACCTAGAGTACAGTACTGGATGTTGACGTAGACGGATGTGTGAAACTGAATTTATTTATATATTTTTGTACTCCACTAAGATTAAGAAGAATGTCTTTGAGTGTAGATTCCTACTATTGGAGGTGTGAAGAAGATATATTAGAGACATGGCAACATATATTTTCACCATGTCTGGGTTTAACAAGTTTTTTTTATATTTTTTTATTTATTTTTAGTCTTTATTACCCCATGCAGTGACCATCAACTGTCACACGTGCCTCTCCTCATCCACTAGGTCTCTCCTATACCACCCTTGGACTTACTCTGACCCATGCTTGGTGCCTGTGATGAGACTGAGGCATCCTTGCTGTGTTGTATTGCTGCTAAGGTGTAATTTGTAATTAATCCCTAAATTCCCCATTTTCCCTTGTGCATGCCTGATATTGCCAAATGGGAGGATGTGCAATGGGGGCATGCAGTATATTGCCCTACCTCAGCCAATGTTCCCTGCCTATTCCTGTTTAGGATAAATGCCCCCTAATTTGCCTCCAGTCTCCTCTAGGAATCAAATGTGTGGAGCATCAAGGTGCATGCTGTCCCCCCAGGACTGACACACCTGTCCTTCCCCTGCTCCACCTCAAACACCAGATCTGCTAATTATGGCCCAGGCAACCCAGGTTCAGTCAGGCTTCACACTACTAAAACAACCTTTACATAGACAATTTGCAAGAAGAGCTAAGACAGACTAAAAGGCTTACGTTGTTAGCGTACATAAAAGATTTATGCTGTACTAAGCCAATTGAAGCATTGTTATTTTTATTGCTACTGGTTGCAAAGAAAAGTGCAACTCAAAGATGGAAGTCGAGGTCAATTCCAACAGTGAACAGTGTAATTCAAATAATAAAAGAATTGCATGTTAGAGAGAATTATGTTGTAAAGACAAAATGTGGGAGGAGTATGTAGCAAAATACCACAAACCACCGATACTCTCCACCAAACGTCACAAAAGGAGTACAGAAGACCTCCGCTTTTCTATTATGATTTTATAAGTATTTATCTATATATTTATATATAATATTTATTTTGGTATTTATTATATTTATTATACAAAAAAATGTTTTACATATTTACATTGAATGTTTATATGTTAATATCTATATGATACTATGTATTATATATTCTTACATATACATATATACATATATACATTGCTTAAGTTGTATGTGGTTTTATATCAAATTTTGTATTAGGCCTTTTAACCATGTTTTTATCTTATTTACTTTGCACATTGGGTGATTCACATTCCTTATGTATCTGGAATTAGTGACACTACACTATTTTTAAAAGCTTTCCAAGGCAAGAACATTAATTGTTTTGAATTTTTACTATTATAATGATTTTTATGAGGCAACTTCCTGAAGCACCATTAATTTACATTAAACCTGTTTTTAATAAGGTCCTTTGGAACCTTTAATTTTACAAAGAATTCTTTAATAATGTATTCTTACATATTTGTAGTACAATATTTGTTTTTATTTATAACAAAACTTGCACTTGGTTGCTGGCATTAATATTTTTTTTTACTTGGTTAATAATTTAACACAAAAAAGACAGTGTTTTTTGTAAGGTTTTATTGTAGTTACCTTTGTAATAATGGGTAATTAAGTAATCTTTCAATTAACTCATTATCTAAAAAATGTATTTAAGGTAACTGGTTACAACAAATGATGGATTCTGATGAAGTCTGGATGTCGTAGATGAAAGCGCGCTCAATCCCATTTCTGATGAAAGAAAAACCTCAGACTCACCACGAAATAAACTGAATTAAACTTTAATTGGTAAGCGCTTTCACGTATCAATGATACGCTTCCTCAGACCATGACATTGAATTAAAAACAGCAAGCTTAAATAGTACTACATCCTTGTTACTCAATATGATCAAATAATTAATTAATTATTCAATTAAGCTTATTCTAAGGGTAAGCTTTTTAAAGAGAAAGTTCATTAGGCTTGTATTCAAAGTATCTTAAGATATAGTAAAAAAGTACATTTAAATATGTTTAAAAGACCAAGCCGCAGCTTAATAACTGTACTGACATTAGAACCTTCATATTAGCTTAAACAGACTAGTGCAAGGTCTACCTAATTGATAAGCTTACAAATATAAGAAATATAAAATAAATAAATAAATATTGATATATATATATATATATATATATATATATATATATATAAATACAATATATCACTTTGTAGTTATTGAACAAATGCATATAACCTTCAGGCTGGCCAAAAAAAAGCCTGTCATTAGTAACAAAGTTTTTTTTAAATTTTTTAAAATTTAGTTAAAACTCCAAATCTTAATCTGGCAAAATACAGAAAATATATAGAGACAAACAAATGTTCAAATTTGGTAGAGAGCACAACTTCATAAGGTAAAAATATAAATCTTGAGCAAGGAAGGTGTTAAGGTATACAGAAGTAAATAGATACAATAATGCTCATATGAATAAGCATAATGAATACCAAAATGATGTGATTAATAAAATATAATGAACATGAAAGCTCATGTATATGGCTGTGCTTATATGAAAGTAAAAATATAGAAATACTTTGGTATACACGATAGAGCTGAAAATGCACATAGTTATATAACTTAGTAAATGCATAAAAAATATATTCAAAGATGTTCAGAATATAAAAAACTCTTATGAACAATTATATATGTAAATATAATAATTAAATACCTAGTATAAATTACAACCATGAAACTGACCACACAATCTTCTAAAAACGTCCTAAAATAAAAGCAAATCATTTCCTCAGTGCCAAATGCGATCTTAAAGAGACATAAGTATTCAACCCTGGGGGGTAGTGTGCTTTCAATTTAAGGATCCAACGTAACTCCTTGGTCTCTAACAAATTCATAAAGTCTCCACCTTTCCCACTCTCTTTAACTATCTGCAATACTCTAAATACGAATGAATGGTTGGGATAGAAAATGACATGCTTTGCCAATGCATTCAGTTCGTTCTTGTTCTTAATATCATATTGATGATTATATATTCTGTTCTTTAGCTTTCTCTTGGTCAGGCTAATATAGAAAGCTGAACAAGAAACACACGTTGCTATGTATATTAGACCCATAGTCTCACAAGTGGCTTCAAACCTGGGTACAAAAAGATAGTTAACAGTGGGATGCTTAAACAGTTGTTCCTTAGAAATAAATTTGCAATAATTGCAATGATTGCAAGGGAAGGTGCCCTGTCTAGTATAACATAAGTGCTTCATGGGGGATGCTTCAGGCAACCTGTCACACAACAATCTTTTTAAGTTGCTGTTATTCCTATAAGTAAAAACTGGTCTTTTACCTACCAGTTCTAGAGTTGGTTGATCAGTGGTTAAAATCTTCCAATTATTAGAGATAATATCTTTCAAAGAAAGGAAGTCATTGGTGTATGTAGTTAGGAAATGTAACCTATCTGTCGATTCTTTGTAAGGCCTATTAAAACTCTTGTCTATAAAGGTTGCAACTCTAGCTTCCTTGTTCAATGATAGGGCATCTCCCAAAACCTTCTTTCTAATACTCTGAACCAGATCTTTATCATAACTCCTATCAATAAAGATCTTTTCTAGTTTGTCCGCTTCTAAGGCTAGATCCTTCTCATCCTTACATAACTTCGAAATTCTAAGGAACTGGCTTTTGACGATACCTCTAAACGTGTGTGGATGCATACTATTGTATGACAAAATGGTGTTCTTCCAGAAAGTCTTCCTATGCAGCTTAGGTACCAGTCTTCCCCTTCTAATGTCTAAAGTGATATCCAAGAAACTAACTGAGTCATATGATGCTTCAATGGTAAACCTTAGGAAATGCGTAGTGGACTCAAGATATTCCTTAAACAGGAGAAACTCTTCTACGGTACCATCCCAAACAATTAAGATATCATCCACAAATCGCCTGTACAATAAGATTCTACTAAAACTTTGATGGTTAAATACAAACTGTCTCTCCCACTGGTAAACCACAAGATTGGCGTACGTATTAGCACAGGGGGTGCCCATAGCTACACCCATCTCTTGCAGAAATAGGCACCCCCTGAAACTAAAAACGTTATTGTACAACACCAGGTCTAAAAGTTGGCAAATAAGTATTACTTGATTGGTGTCAAAAGCTGGAAATATCTGTAGCAATTCCCTAACTGACTGTATACCCTCTTCATTGGGTATACTGGTGAAAAGGCTTTGAACATCCATAGTAATAAGTAGGTGCTTATTTCTTACTAGCTCTATATCCATGCTATCCATAGAAGCTATCAGTTCATACGTATCTTTCAAGATACTGGGAATTTCTGATAAAATGGGTCTAAGTGTGTCTTCCAAATAAGCTGAGATGTTCTCCGTAGACCATTTGCTGCCTGACACTATCGGTCGTAGTGGGGGTGGGAGGACATGTTTGTGCATTTTAGGCAATCCCTTTATTACAGGTATATGGGGCCACTCATTATGAAAGTAATCATACAGTTCCTTTGTGATCTGACGACACATCAGCAGATCATACAAAGTATCTTGAACCTGTTTAATTATTTTATCTAGCCTCGCCTCATCTATCCGAGAATAAGTAGAGGTATCAGATAACAAGGAAAGCATAAGACTCACATACTGCTCAGTATCAAGTATAACAATACCCCCTCCCTTGTCCGCTGGTCTTAGCGTTAAAGTTGGCTCATTCATGAAATAATGTAAAGATCTCTTTTCATTTTCTGACATATTGAAATAAGCACATTTTCTTAAGCCTCCATAAAAATATTCATACAAGTCTTGCTCACAAGTTTTTATAAAACAGTCAACGTGGGCTGGTAATATAGGAGAAAAAACACTTTTCTTCTTATGCTTGGAAACGCTGAGCGATGCCGAATTAATTTCATCAGCAGAGCCAGTCTTAAAATACGACTTTAAAGCCACTGTTCTACCAAACATACGAACATCAGTTAAGATATCTGATAAATTACTTCCTTGAGAGGGAACGAAAGAAAGCCCTCTATTCAAAAGGCTCATGTCATTGAGAGTAAGTACATACCTAGACAAATTGAAGTAAAGTGGTTCTAGGGTCTCTGTCTTCTTCTTGGGTGCGCAAAAGTTTCTCCTGAAAGCTTCCGCTTCTTCCTTTCCCAACTCTCTGCCCAGTTGCGTTGAAAGACAGTTTTTCTTATAGGAAGTGGTAAAAAATGAGAATCATCCAAGGCTGCAGCATTGCGTATAGCCCCTGCTTTCCTTATAGCCCCTAAATTACGATTCGCCTCCTGATTCGGCAAAGGTGTAGAAAAGACTGTGGCTGAATCTATGATGGTGGGTAACTCAGGAGGTGTAACGAATGCTTCATCCGAAACTTCACTAACAGAAGCTGCCGCTGGGGCCGTAGATGAAGATCCAATTGAATTAGACGCTACTAGTGTGCGTTCAGATGGCGCTGAATTTTGAAGTTGATTCTCAGGTTGTATAACGTGATCAGTTCTCCTCGGCCAAATGAAGACATTTCCAGTGGCAAAATCCGTATGGTCACGTTGCAATTTACGATGTTTGATCTGTTGTAATTTCAAAGCATAATTGTTGACTTGTCTGTACACTGAATCAAGTCTTTTTTGACAAAATTCTTCTTGGAACGTGTCTTTAATTTCTTGATTAAGTAAATTAACTTGTGATAACAACTGACTCTCGATAGGGCCAAAATAGTCTAATAAAAGTTGCATATACTTATGGCCAGTCTCAAGGTTAATTTCCTGCCACTTCTTCAGTAAGGCAGGGTGACTCTCCCCATAGGTTGGCATGCATAATATACGCATGCCTCTGGGGATTAACCTAAAATCCCATTTCTGTTTTTGTATTAGTTTTGTATGTTGAATAAACGTTTTCTTACTACTTGATCATTGGATTTCTATGTGTTCGTGGACCTGTGGTATTGTACCTCTTACCATTTGGTTTGGACTTATTTTGGAGGGTAGCCCTTTATGGTATAGCCAGCGGAGGTCTTCTGTACTCCTTATGTAGCAAAATACTTATCATGGAATATACATAGGGCTACCACCGAAACTTAAATCCTTTGATGATCTGAGAAGTGTTTTAAGTTAATTTCACTAGAATGGAATACAGGAGGGAGACTTTACTATGGTTAAATCCTCTGTAATCCTCTTTGACAAGAAACTGGCTTTTTATAAATATTTTTTTGCTTACTATGTATTCTGTACTAAGTAGTAATTAATGAAGGCCCATTCTTTAATACTGATAGCTTACTGTTTAGATTATATTTCTGTTATTTGCTCTTTATTATTAGCAGGATATACTTAAATGGAAGAGCTAATGTGTATGCAAGTATGCATCCTTAAAGATACGCATTCAGTACTAGACAGGGATGCAGAAATATTTTTCACATTGCTGGAGTCAGTTTTACATGATGAGTGGGTGTGTGCCAGGTGGGCGGGCGATCCAGAGACACACTGAGTGTGATTGTAGAAAGTCGATAAATCCTGCAACTTGCACAATAAGCAAATGGTGATATAATGACAAGGAAATGAGCAACACTATTAAAATCACTGACACAAATGAGAGGAAACAATATGAAGGAGTGATTCAGAAATGTAAATATTATTTGCAGAGATACACTGCCGTAAGGGTTGTTGACTGCAGTAAAATCTTGTTTATCATAGGTTGGTGTCTGCCTTTCCGTATGTTATGGCTCTACACAAATGCTGGAAAGTGACCTTGGAGGCCCTCACCTGAGAGGTGGACAGTACCCTTGTGCTCAGCCACCAGCACACTGTCCACTGATGTCATCATCTTACTATATGGAGCTTACAGCATCCAAGGGGGACTGTGCTACTGGTGAGGAAACTATACTCCCAGAGCAGTTGTGAATGCATCTTCCATTCCATGGATGGCTGTGCTGGGACACATCTCCAGCAGATGCAACAATGTACTGGGGTCTGTGGACAAGTCCGCCATGTGTGTGTGTGTGTGTGTGTGTGTGTGTGTGTGTGTGCGTGTGTGTGTGGTGGGGGGTGCACAAGTACTGACTCTGTACCTATGAAATGGGGTAGGGATGTGGCCTTCACATTGCCTATTCTACTTCTGACATTGTGAAACCCTGACAATGCCAGGATGTGGCTTTCAGCATCAGAGACGAACAGTTTCCCAACATCAGGCTGTTCTACATTTGTTTTATTTTGAATATATTACCCAGGTTAGAACCCTGATCCCATTGAACCTGTTTCAGTCTCAGCCCATGGGTAAACACAATAGATACATGACATTACATACAGATTGCATAACAAAACACGATGTATACATAAAATTATATAGAAAGTGAATATCAGAGTTGGCTTGTGGATATAAAGACAATAGATACATGATGCTGTATACAGAGTGACTGACATAAAAGAATATATTGATGTATTGCATGGATATAAGAGCTGTCATGCTGAAAGAATCACATGAAAATTAGTCAGAACAAGCTATGTAGCTGAAATTAAGTTGTTGATCAGTGTGATGCCCTCTTAGAAGTTCTAAAGGTAAAAACTCTTGAGAGAATTGAGGAGTACTGTAGCCTTTTTTTCTAGGGGCAGCAACAGCAGACTCTCTGAGAGCTTGCTTAACTGTCCCACTCTGGAGGTAGTGAGGAAGTCATTTGTCTCTCCATCTGTTAGCATGGATAGCCACCACACAAGTCAAGTACACTCAGGCAGTTATATCCATAATCATAAAGTCCCCCTTTTGTGCCTCCTTCCGAGCTGCACTGTATGCCATTAGCCAAAATCCCAAAAAAAAGTGTGTAGTAAGAAAGGCGGTGTTAAATGTTACTCAAAAAAAGGCCATCCAGGAGGTCACATTAGGCCAAAGATCTGCATATTGCTTCTGGTCATTTTAGCCCCAAGCAGCAATGACTGCAGGTAAATTGTGGATCGTAGTGACCTGACCTTTGGGGCTGGGAGTTGGTGTAATAGTTAAGGTGTTTATACCTCACAGGCACAAGGTACAAGGTTTGCTTCTTACCTTTGAAAGGGAAATTGGCTAGGCTTCAAATGTTAAGCTCAGCTAGCTTAGTAATTGCCTATGAGCCTAAGTTGGGTAGGAAAACGTTAAGTTGTATGACCAAAGAGAACAGTTGCATTTTCCTTGAGTCTTGTAATATTCTTTTAGTTTTGCTGCAAAAATGGGGTAGTAGGAATGAAGAAAAGAAGGGAGAGATTCCCACAGTTTGGAATGAAGGACTGAGAAAACATGGTTTGTAGCAGAAGACCTGAGTGGTAAAGACTTTAAGGTTGTATATTGGTGCATCTCTGAATAATCTGTAGGCTAACAGAGAGAGGGTCTCATTCTTGATAAATTTAAACAGCTGAGAGTCAAGTAGAAAGTTATCACATTCTTTCACAGGTAGCCAGTTTGATTTTCAGTGGTTTTGCTTTGGCATTCATTTCTTGTGGAGGGAGTGATGTATCTGTATATGGCATTTGAGATGGTTTGAATGGTGGCTGCATTTCTTTTAGAGGCTGTAAAGAATCAGAGGGAGATTATATTCTAGCTGAGTCACTAGTATGCTATTACCTGTGGCATTCCTACAGGTTTTGGAAAGAAAAGTGGAGATTTTCTTGGCTTCAGAATTGGACGGAGGTGTGTGTGTGTGTGTAGTGATTTAGGAAGAGGCACAACCAAATGCCCAAGTATCTGAATGCAGTGACGGTGTCAGTAGTGTTATTCAGCTGATCAAGGCTTTGCTAGACGTCTGCAGATAGAAGCAAGCTTTTGCCTAGTACCAAAGAGCATTGTTTTTGTTTTAGAGGAGTTAATCAGTAGGCCTTTATCATTGAATATGAGCATGAAAATCCGCCTAAAGCTTTAAAGTTAAGAGAGGAGAGAGGGAATGGCTGGAGCAGAATATGACCATGTCATCAGCATAAATCAGGAGAGGAAGATTAAGTCAAGAGAGAGTTTGTTAATGTAGGTAGAAAAGAGGAGCAGTGCCAGAATAGATCCTTGGGAGATGCTTAATAGTACCTACAAGAAAAAGCACAATATACGGTATATATAGATATAGAGTTTTTTATCATGTCAGAATCTGCTGTTTTCAGAAATTGCTCAGAGTGTGGGCACAAACTTTCATCCTAAGACCCACACTCCAAATATTTTTATTGTTTAAATGCCGCACACCTTGATGTGGGCTGCCAGTCTTGTGCAGCATTCAGTGTGTGGGCCCTTCAGACCAGAATGGAGAAACTTGCCTTAAAGGGGCTCCTTCCAGCACAAACAGGCCCTACTCCTTCATCTTGTTTGGCTTCACCTTTCAAAAAAATACAGATCTAAATTTGAAGGGACAAGAAAAAAAAAGATGATGAGGATAAGAGTGAGAGAAGGAAGGGAGCAATATTCCCTCTAAAACCACCAAAAAATGATTCCCGGTACCAACAAACTTGCGCGGTCCCGACCCTAAAGTACCTCGGAGATCAGATTTGATGACTCCTCCGCTTTGATCTTCTCCATTCACCAGTTGCTCACTGGGACAGGTGGGTTTTGGATTACATTCACTAATCCTATAAGAACATAAAGTTAAAGAAAGAATAAGAGGTTCAAAGGTACAGGATATGAAATGGGATGAAGTAACAACCAGAGAGATTGAAACAAAGTCAAGAAAAGCCTCTAATTGGAAAACCCCAGGCCCAGATGCAGTACTTAATTTCTGGTTAAAACTATTAACATCTTTGCATGAAGATTTAGCCATGAGTAAGAACTATTTATATGTGCACCCCAAACAGACACCAACCTGGCTAACAAAAGGAAAAACAATGCTCCTACTTAAGAGTGAACCTGCAAGCTACCAAAAAAAATATAGACCAATAACTTGCCTTCTGACTATGTAAAAACTATACATGGGAATTGATGCTGACAGAGGTTTTAGTCATTTAGAAGAAAACTCAATTATGGAAGTTCAACAAAAGGGCAATAAAAGAAAAGTCATATGGAACAAAGGATCATTTGTTGTTAAATAAAAGTCATAGTCGAGAACTGTAAAAAGGGGGAAGAATCTAAGTATGGCATGGACTGACTACAAAAAAGCATTTGATAGTATCCCACATTCATGGATTAAAGAGTGCTTAAAAATGTATAAGATACACCCTACACTAATCGACTATATTACAGTGACCATGAAACAGTGGCAGACCACTTTGCAATTAAGCCATGATAAAGAACAAATTATTACCCAAGGATAAAAATTCAAAGGGGGATATTCCAGGGTGACTCTTTGTCACCGCTGCTATTCTGTCTTGCCCTAACCCATTAAGCTGTCTACTTAACCGCTTAGGCCATGGCTATAATTTGGCTCCTAGAGAACAACAAACTGTAAAGACTTCTCATCTTCTCTCTGTTGATTTAGAATTGTATGGCTCATCAGATGAGGAACTGAAAGCACAACTGCAAGTTGTCAAAACTTTTTCAGATGATATAAGAATGTTATTTGGTCTTGATAAATGTGCAAAAGCAGCCTCTAAAGCAGGAAAACTGCAATGCCAAGAAAACAGTTTGGGACAAGAATGTGATATAAAAGAACTTGAGCAAGAGGGAGTGTATAAATACTTGGGAATTGATGAAGGATCAAGAATAAAACATGAACAAATGAGAATAAAATTTAGTAAGGAATATTTCAGAAGACTTAAATTAATCCTGAAAACAGTACTGACATCTAGAAACAAAATTCAAGCTATAAACCAATTTGCTCTTCCTCTTCTAACTTGCAGTTTTGGAGTGATTGACTGACCCCAAAACTTGTTGGATAGATTAGATAGGAAAACAAGAAGGATGCTTCATGCTCACCAAATGATTTATAAAAATCAGTGCATACCAAGATTATATATTGCCCGTTCTGAAGGAGGGGTGGGCCTCCTATATGTATAGATTTGCAATCGTGGGACTACACACACATCTGCTGACCTCACAAGACCCAAACATAGTAAAAGTTTTGAAACATGAGGAGAATAAATCTAAATTGTAGAATTGGACACAGGAAAAGAAAACCTCTCTTACTTTAAAACACAATTTATTAGATCACAATGTTTAGCGCTTTCATCTCTGATTATGCAGAGACTTCTTCAGAACATAAAACTGATATGAAAAACATCCTTTAAAAGATATAAAGAACACACCTCCTTGTACCAGAACCAATGGGCGATAACACAAACTAATTGAACAATTAAATTTTAAAGACACCATAGCTGAAAACTACCATTGCTTCAATTAAATTCTTGCATATAAATCACCATTATATAACACATTTAAATAATCTTGAAAAATATAAAATGTAAAAAAATGTAAAAAATGCTGGTAAATAAATGTCACAAATATAATATAAATATTATTACATTTGTATGTATGTGTGTGTGTGTGTGTGTGTGTGTGTGTGTGTATATATATATATATATATATATATATATATATATATATATATATATATATATATATAGTGACCACATATATGTATCATGACAACCTACTGAAAAAACATTCTTTAATAATTAAAATAATTTAAAACTAGATCAAATGTTTGAATATAATCTTACCATCTTATAAGATAAAATTGTATATATGTAGTAATATCTACCTTTCCAGAGCTTTTAACTTCAAAAAACATGAAACAGAAAGGGAATCATTTATACCTGGCCATTGTGTAGCATTTACTATGAGCTATAAAGGGCCCCCCTTACAGGTTTTATGAAAAAATGTGATTCTTGTAACTATTGATCTGAAGTAGTTACTTCATTTGATCTGCAACCTGTGGGTGTCGGATCCGACCTCGGATCCGATCCGGCAGCTTTCCAAGCTCCAAGATTCGAGCTCCTAGCTCCTCCCCCCTACCCATAATCCCCCACTACCAACCACATTACCTCAGATCGTTTTTTGCCGCGGCTGAAGAAGCTTCCTTGTGAAGAGCTCCTGGCTGGGTGAGATCATTGCTGGTTTTAAACCAACTTTTCATTCAAAGTTGTCGTTGTGTGTGTGTTAGTTCCCTTTTCTGCTTCTTGTGCTAGTTTTTGGTCCCTTTTCTGTTAAATTTATTACTAGTTTTATCTTTACTCTCCTCCCCCTCCTAGTGTTTGGGTGTGTGTGTGTGAATGATGTCAGAAGGGCCTAAGGCCATTTTTTCTAAATGTACTGAGTGTGGCCACAAGCTTTCTCCAGCTGATGGCCACACTCAGTGCATTTTGTGCCTGGGGGCAGCCCATTTGTCAGAGGCCTGCCAAATCTGCGTGGCCTTTAACCCCCCGGGCACTTTGGGATAGGAAGAATAAGCTGATCCTGGCAGGAAAGCTCCCCCAGGAGTCGGCTTCTTCTTCCTCTCCCGTTCGGGCTCCAGCTGCTTAGCTCTACCTGGGACTCAACCTCCCTCATCGGGTTTGAGCTCTGGGGAAACTAGTGCCTCTTCCCTTAGAGAGAAGAGGCACAAGGATAAGGATGGACATAAGTCCCACAAAAGGCGGGCTGAATCTCATCCTTCGGCTCCGCCAGCAAAACTACTTAAATCTCCCTCGAGGGTCTCTGGATCCCCCTCCTCTCGGCCGTCACCCTGTTTTTCGCCGGGCCGAGGAGGAGGATAGGTCTCCTCGAAATTTTCGAGGTGGCCTCCCGCCCGCCTCTACTACTTCATCTAGGTCGATTCAAGCATCTCCGCCGGATATGGATCGGATGATGCGTAGGTTCTTACAGACCCAAATGCAGATGGGGATGCTCTTGCCCCCCCCCCTCTGGGAGGGAGTGCAGCTTCCATATTTGCCCCGATCACTCCTTCTCCGACTCGTTTTCAGGTCTCGGAGTCATCGGAGCCAGGCCCTTTTGGACCCGGGGAATTGTCGGCACCAATAGCAGTGGTCTCTTCGACGACGACTATACCTTCGAGCTTGTCGGACCCGAGCTCTCGGGGCCGAGGGCTGAGCGTTGGATCCGAGGGAGTTGCTGTGTCTTCAGCACTGTTGGCGTCGGAGCACACCTCTGCCTCGGCGCCGACTGCATTGGCTTCCGACCCCGATCCCTTCCTCGGATCCGAGGAGATTGCTCTCAGAGGCTGGCGAGAGTGGCTCTCCTTCGGCTTTTGAGGTAGTGGAGAAGGTACTGTTGAGGTCCTCCAGATCCCCGACCCGGGCTTTGGATCCACCCGTACCCCCACTGTATGAGGGTCTGTCTTCCATCATCCGTCCATCTGGACAGCCTGCCCAAGCCCTCCAGCTAGTTCCCGTGGAGGAGCAACAACCCGTGGACGAGCCCTCTTCGGACAGTCCCACCGAGGAGGTCTTTCGGAAACATCGGTGCAAAAGGAGGCACCTGGACTCCCCCCGAGTCCATTACCACAGACACGGACTTAGATGATACGGAGGGTTCCCCAAGGTCACCCCCTGAGGATGTCTCCTTTGGAGACATCGTGGAAATGTTGCATATCAGAGGGGGGTGGTCAGCCCAAAAGCCCTCCCTTGATGAGTCCGTGTTCCTGGAGGCCTTTGAGGCAGGCTCATCTACCTCCTGGGTGTCCCCTCCGGCCGATCCCCTGGTGGACTTAATTACCACCAGGGCTTGGAAGGAGCCCGACACCATAGAGCCAATCCCTAGGCAGCCCGATAAAGTCCTCAGCCCACCCACAAATAGACCGTCTTGGACCAAAGGAACCCCAGTTGATGCTATGTTGGTGGCGGCCACCAAGAAAGAACTTGCGCAGGAGAGTTCTTCGGTTCACCCGCCGGATAAGGAATCTCGAGCGCTTGACCGGATTGGGAAGCGGATGTTTGCTTCAGCGACCTTTTCCATAAGGGCGCTGAACTATATGGCACATACCATTAGGCTACAGCGAGACTTGATTAAAGAATACGCTGCAGTCTCCGGAGTCCATGTCGGTCCCAGGCAAAAAAGTTTTTGAGACTGGAATGGCCACTCTAAAATCCATCTCCAATACATCTATGCGGCTTCTCTCCCATGCTAACGGAGGGAGCCGCCAGAGCTAGCAGAGCCGGGTCGCCTTGCGACGCCTCCTGGCTCCGCCTGTGCGACTTCACGGACCCTTCAAGGCATCCTTCGCGAACGCCTTTTGACGGTTCTGCCTTGTTTGGCAAAACTGTTTATGACACGCTGGTCCAAAGCGAAAAGGATGGGAAGACGCTGTCTGCCGTCGGAGTCCGCTTCTCTAATCCCCAAAGATCCTTCTCCAGGAATCAGAGGGGACAAAAGAAGCTGTGGTTCCGTAAGTCTCAGCAATCCCATCCTGCTGCGGACCACTCGTCCTCTAGAGGCAGAGGAGGACAAGGTGGACGCCGGCCCAGAGGCAGAGGGGAGCCACGTAATTTTGGGGTGTAGAGAACCTTTCTCGGACAGACCCGCACAACAGCCCTGAGGGCTTGCCCGACTGTCCCTCTCTGGAGGCAGTCGGGGGGCGATTGTCGGAGCACCTGTCAAATTGGGAGTCCCTTGCAACAGATCGATGGGTGCTCCAGATCATATCCAGAGGTTACTCCATTCCATTCATAAACCTTCACCCCAAACCCAGACGTCTCCCCGATGTCCCACCCGATCAGAGGGAGGCAGCGGCTTTGGAGATTTCAAAGCTGCTAAGAAAAAGAGCCATCCAGCCTGTCCCCCCAGACCAGTCCAGATTGGGTTATTACTCCAGGTTCTTTTTGGTGCCAAAGAAAACAGGGGACCTCAGACCCATCTTAGACCTTTCTGCCCTGAACCTGTTCATACCCAAGGAAAAGTTCCGGATGGTCACTCTCCAATCAATTCTCCCCCTGCTGCAGGAGAACGACTGGATGTGCTCGCTAGACCTCAAGGATGCGTATTACCACATATTAATGGACAGACGATCCAGGAGGTTCCTCCACTTCCGGCTCGGAGCCAGTCATTATCAATTCAGGGTTCTTCCATTCAGCCTCACCTCAGCCCCCAGAGTGTTCACCAAGGTCATGGCAGTGGTTGCAGCCCACCTGAGACTCCAGGGCATTCAGGTCTTCCCTTACCTAGACGACTGGCTCCTCACCGCAACCAACAGGCATCAGCTCTGTGCGGCGAGAGATTATGCTCTGTCTCTGGCCCACAACCTAGGCATCTCAGTGAACGAGCAGAAATCCTGCCTGTGCCCCACTCAAGCCCTAGAATTCATAGGGGCCAGGTTAGATACACGAATCTCCAAAGTTGTTCTAACGTCAGTCAGGCTGAACAGCTTGTCATTTCAGGTGTTAGCCCTTCTTCGGAGCCCTGCTCCTCCAGCGGAGTTAGTCCTGAGGGCACTGGGGTCTATGTCAGCAACGATCGGTCTCTCTCTTCATGCCCGTCTGCAAATGCGCATATTACAATGGACCCTTCAAGTCCAGTGGTCCCTGTCGATCCACCCATTATGCATGCCAATACCCCTGAGCAGGGTGTGCAGGGACCCTCTGTGGTGGTTACAGGCACAGGAACTCAGAGAAGGGAGACCCTTTGTGATTCCCCTGGCCAAAGCCACGTTGACCACGGACGCTTTTTGCCTCGGGTGGGGGGGGCATTGTTCAGGCAGATCCGTTCAAGGCACGTGGACTTCCCTAGAGACCGCATTACATATCAACGTCCTGGAGATGAGGGCGGTGCTTTTGGCGTTGCAAGCCCTCCACGACCTTCTTCCCATAGGGACTATTGCAATCCAGACGGACAACATGTCAGTAGTGTGGTGTATAAACAAACAAGGAGGGACCAGATCTTATCCCCTGTGTCGAGAAGCCATGAGAGTGGGGGAATGGGTGATTTCCACCAACCGCTTTCTGATAGCAACGCACATTCCGGGACGGTCCAACATATTAGCGGACAAGCTAAGTCGAGTGTTCCTCACTCCATACGAGTGGTCTCTGAATCCATCTGTTGCGAAGCAGATCTTCCACAAATGGGGTCAGCCTCACTGCGACCTTTTCGCTTCTCCTTTAAACACAAAATGCAGCGAGTACTTCGCGATAGTTCCCCCCAGAGGGGAGACCCCCAGAGACGCTCTAGTCAATGCTTGCCATACCCCAAACCTAGTCAGTCTCAAACTTGCTGCTTGGTTGATCCAGTTCCATTAATGGCTAGGACTCCCGGTATCTCATCCCCCGTTAAGGCCATTCTGGTGGCGGCTCATAAACCATCTACCAGGAAACTTTACAACAGTAAATGGAAACGTTTTTCCATCTGGGCCAAAGATAAAGAATTGGACCCATTTACTGTCCCTATTCTGACTATTCTGGACTTCCTTTCCCTGCTTTTTAGACAGGGAGCAAGTGCACAGTCAAAGTGCAGTTGGCGGCCATCTCCCATTTTCACGTGGGGGACGGCATAGGCTCCTTAGCATCTACAAAGTTGTGCAAAACCTTCTTAAGAGTATGCGTTTTTCTTTGAAACCACCTGTCAAGACTGTGGTTCCCGCGGGATCTCACTCTGGTCTTACAAGCCTTAACGAGACTCACCTTCGAGCCTGCGGCTCTCGGGTTCCGTTGAAGTTCTTGTCTTGGAAAATGGCTTTTTTAGTGGCTATTACTTCAGCCAAGAGAGTTTCAGAATTACAAGCTCTGTGAATCAAACCTCCGTACCTTATTTTTCACAAAGATAGAGTGTCCCTCAGGACTAACCCGTCTTTCTTGCCTAAGGTGGCTACAGAATCAAACATTAATCAATCAATAAATCTTCCTGTATTTTTCCCAAATTTTCACAACAAAGGGGAATACACGTTGCACAAATTGGATGTACACAGACAACTGCGTTTTTACTTGTACAGGACTAGAGAGTTTCGCAAGTTGGACCATTTGTTTGTTTCTTATGCAAAATCACCCATGAGCAAGGCAATTGCTAAAGTGACTGTAGCAAATTGGATCTGTCAGTGCATCATGCTGGGATACACTTCATCTGGGAAGCCAGCTCCAGTTGGCATCCGTGCTTATTCCACAAGATCTGTAGCTACCTCAACAGCTTTTTGGTCTAGGGTTCCAGTAGACGATATTTGTTCAGCAGCTACCTGGTCCTCATCTCATACGTTCATTTCTCATTACAAACTGGATATGATTTCCAGGAGTAGGGCTTCTTTTGGCTCCACGCTGCTTCGGAATATCCTTCCGTAAGGACCACCCAGGTTCTTATAGGTTAGCTGGGGACTCTGTCCCACAGGTTGCAGATCAAATGAAGTAACTACTTCAGATAAAGAGTTATTACTATAACGTTCCATCTGAGTAGATACTTCATTTGTCAGCAACCGACCCCCCCCCCCCTGCCATCCCCCGAACCGCGGGAATTTTTCTGATCATTCTCGAGTTGGTGAGGCAAAAAAAATGATCTGAGGTAATGTGGTTGGTAGTAGGGGATTGTGGGTAGGGGGGAGGAGCTAGGAGCTCGAATCTTGGAGCTTGGAAAGCTGCCGGATCGGATCCGAGGTCGGATCCGACACCCACAGGTTGCAGACAAATGAAGTATCTACTCAGATGGAACGTTATGGTGAGTACATAACTTCTTTTTCTTGTGTTTTAGGAGGTTCCTCATGCAGTATAAATAATCTAGTGATGAAATTAAATAAGAAATGTACCTGTCATACAGAAAGGCTCATTTACTGTGCTTTTTGTATGGTATGTCCATGTTTTTATATTGGTAAAATATGAAAGGAAATTGAAAAGCCGGATTTATGAGCATTTGAGGGACATTAAGTTAAAGAAGGACACAAATGCTTTAGGAGTTTAATTGCCATTTCTTTAAATTTACTGTTATTGAAGTCCTTGATATGGATGTCAGGGGTGGTGCTTGGACATTACACTTAGGAAGCTTTATGGCAGCGCAAGGTAAATGCTACACATTGGCTTGGTAGCAATGATTCCCTTTCTATTTCATGTTTTTTTTATGTTAAAAGCTCTGGGGAGGTAGATATTACTACATATATACAATTTTATCTTGTAAGATGGTAAGGTTATATTCAAACATTTTATCTGTTTTTTTATTTTAATTATTAAAGAATGATGTGAGAGTGTTCAATCTCACCGTTTGTTCTTACACATGGGTGTCGGAGCCGATCCTCGGCTCCGAGTCGGCCGCTTAGCAAAGCTTTGCATCCAGAAGAAGCTCGAGACCAACCTACCTCCCACAATTCCCTCTGCCTTTACCTCAGATCTAGTTTGCCGCTGCAACCGATCGCATCGTTTCTGAAGAGCTCTGACCAACTGGGAAGATAAGCTAACTTTTTTTCTTAAAAAAATTTTTCTTGAAAATTTTTAGGATTCTTGACATATATTTAGTGTGTGTGTGTGTGTGTGTGTGTGTGTGGTCTGGTCATCCTTTTTCTATTATATATAGTATATATATATATACATATATATCTATATATATATATATATATATATATATATATATATATATATATATATATATATAGTTTAGGTTTACCTTAGGGCCTACCCCACCTACTACTAAACTTGGAATTTGATACTTGCAATATTATTGCTGTGACTTACTAACCTATTTTGACAGTGTTTTTTGATAGTCTACAGTACCTTTTTCTTACAGAATGTCTGAAAAAGCTAAGTCAGGATTTAAGAGGTGTCAGTGTGGGCAGAAGATGTCTGTCACCAACAACCATAGCTCCTGTGTCTACTGAATTGGCCCTCTCCATCTACAGGAAGACTGTTCTATTTGTCATTCCTTTAGTGGAAGGGTCATGACAGATAGGCGCAGGAAGCTTATGGACAGAGGTCTTTTGAAGCCTGCCTTCCAAGAGGCTCTTGACAAGTCAGACCAGGCTTCTAAATCCTTGAAGGAGTCGAAGACATTGGAGCCCATGTCATCGGCTCCGAGTTCTTCTTTTGTTCTGCTCACCGTTCCACAGACTTCGGGCCGAGTGTCGAATCCTGTCTGTCACCGAGCCCTTGAGTCTTGGAACTGGTGATGGAGCTTCCACCTCTGCTCTATTGAGGTCGGCACCGCCCTCGATTCCTTCGACTGATCTTCCAGGCCCCTCTCCACACCGACGAGATCTGGTGGCAGAAGCAATGGAGAACACGGCCCTATCCAAACTCATTGCAGTCTCCTCTCAATTGGTGTCGAGACTCGAAGGCCTTCCTTTATCTCCATCTGATCCTCCTCCGAGGCCTACTCAGCCCTCAGAGCCAGGAGATGTTGATCTGATAGTGGAGCCCTTGGTGCCGGAACCGCCCTTTCGGTCGGCACCGCTGACCTCGACTCCGCCGGAACCATTACCGACTCATGGAGCCGCCGATCTATCCTGGTTCAGGGACCGAGTCGAACCGATGCCTGTGCCGACTTCCCCTCGGCGCTTCAGAACTGATCACTTCGGCTCGCCCTCGGGTCGATGCGCCTTGGCCTCCAGAAATGAGATACCTCCGCTCTTGGAACCGAGGATTCTTCGGCTCGGGGTCCAAGGGCCTTCAATCTTATGAGGAAGGTATTGTCTTCTCAGACAACCACTTCAGCAGAAGCAACTTCTCCTCCCATAAAGGTCCGTCTGTCTTCTGCACCCACGACTCACACAAAAGCTGCTTGAGCACCAGTGTCTCAGCTACTCCCAGAGGGAGTTCCCCTTCTCTTCTCGGAGGATTCATCGGATGTCCCCCGATGACGTGCTCCGAGGAAAAGATTGTGCAAGAGGAGGCACTTAGATTCTCCACAAGAATCCTTAACATCGGATACTGACTTAGATGAGTCAGGAGGGGTCCCAAATCACCTCTCGGAGGATGTCTCTTTTTTCTGACATCCTGGAGATCCTGAAACAGAGAGGGTGATTGGCAGGCCCTACCCCTTCTGAGGATGAGTCGGTTCTGCTGAAGGCATTTGGTGCTCGCCTCTTCTTCCTCCTGATCACTCCGCCCTCTTCGACAAGTTAATGAATTAATTGCTTGAAGGGCGTGGAGGCACCTGATACAGTGGGAGCCAGTTCCCGGAAGCCTAACAAATATATAACTGCCCCTCAGGATAAATCATACCACTAAGGAGTTCCAGGACGCTATGTATGTGGCAGCTGCCACTTAAAAAGGAGATGTCCTAATCTTCCTGCCTGTTCATCCTCCCAACAGAGACCCCAGGGACCATGGACAGATATGGGAAGCGATTAGCTCAGCTGCCAGCGACTTTCTCCATGCGACGCTGAACTACTTGGACACACTTCACACGATTACAGAGGGATCTAGTCAAAGAGTTGGAGATACCTCCAGGGTAAGTACACAGATGCTGCTGTCTCGATAAGGTTACAGCACAGCTCAATACTCCTTACATCTATTGTGAACTCGCCCATGAGGCTCATCTTTGCATGTGGTCAAGGGTCGAGTAGAGCTGCAGCTTCACGCGATTGCTCTTCAGAGACAATCCTGGATGCGCCCTTGTGCTCCTTTATGGAAGCCTCTTCTGTCTTCCTTTACTAACGCCCCTTGATGGTGCGCCACTTTTGGCCCCAAAGTGAAGGAGACCCTGACCCGCTGTGAGCAGGAGGGAAAGACTCTTATCTGCTGTCGGAGTCCATTTTTCCACTCCCATCCAGACCGTACCCCAAAAGCTGGCAACGAGGTGGAAAGATGTGGTTTTGTAAACCCCAGGGTTCTTTCCCAGGCACATAGGGTGATGCCCCTCCAGAGTGCAGTAGGTGGGGGCAGAGGTGGAAGACGCCACCCCTGGCGGCAGAGGGGGTCCGCGAGAACTACAGGCGACAGGGATACCATCCCTGGGAAGCCTTTCCAGCACTCCTGAGAGGA
Source organism: Protopterus annectens (assembly GCF_019279795.1). Taxonomy (NCBI): domain Eukaryota; kingdom Metazoa; phylum Chordata; order Ceratodontiformes; family Protopteridae; genus Protopterus; species Protopterus annectens. The sequence goes on from NC_056737.1 coordinate 1,123,812,201, forward strand.
GGCCTGACTGTCCTGCTCTGGAGGCAGTCGGGGACGCTTCTTAGCTTTTATACCTCAGGCCTGGCAAAACCTTTACTCAGACAAATGGGTAAAAAGCATTATTACCAGAGGTTACAAAAATTCCTTTTGTATTCTGCTAAAGCAATACAAAGATTCCCAGATGTACCACCCCATCTAGTGAGTAGAACCTGCAGCTAGTAGAAATCTCTGTAAAGCTGCAAGTAGAAAAAAAGAGTCATCCAACCAGTCCTCCTGCATGTGGACCCAAAAAGAGGATCCAGAATTCTTACATTTCCAACGTTTTTTTAGTTCCAAAAAAGACAGGGGACTGAGGCCAATTTGGACCTTAAGCAATCTCAATAATGTGATGTGAAGGAAAAGAAAAGTTCCTGATGGTCATGCTTCCTTCAATCGATCCTTCCGCCTCACCTCCAGAAGGATCGACTGATATGCTCAATTGATCTCAGGGACGCCTACTACCACATCACCAATGGGCTGAGGCCCAGCGATGCCACTCATGCGACATCATATGCCTGCTGGGAGCCAGCCACTTTCAGTTTCTCCCGGAGAGCCCTGCCCTTTGGTCTAACCTCAGCCCCTCAGGGTTTTCACCAAATGCATGGCAGTGCAGTATGCCTCACTTGAGATGCCTAGGACCCTGCAGTTTCCAGATCTGGACGATCACTGGCTCTTTCTGCCACCACCGAAAGTACATCAACTGATACAGGCCAGGACTACACACTCAGCCCCTTTGTGTTCAGCTAGGATTGCATCGATAAATTTCTAAAAATCTGTGTTACAGCCCCCTCAAGAAAGCATATTTCATTTTAGTAGGGCAGATCTTAGATAACCCGCTCTTTGCTACTAAAACTCCTCCGCAAGAATAGCTTCCCTACAAGAACACAGTATATCTCTCTCCTACTATTGTCCAAAAAATCCCCAGCCAAACTAGTCCTGAAAGTCTTGGGACCGCGTCAGCTTCCCTCATTGTGTGCAGTTCTCCCATGGGAGGCTACATACATGAGAGTTCTCCACGTGGCTGCTGTTCAAGCACAGTGGTCGCTCCAACAGTTAAATACCACTGACACACAAAAATTCACATTACTTAACACCTGCGTAAAGCTAATAACCTGTCTTGGTGGTTACAGAATCAGCACTTCATCAGCGGCTTCTAATCGCTCCTGTGTTACCTAAGCACACCAACAGCCACAGTGACCACTTGACGCTTCCTCTGATAGGGGTGGGGGGCATCTTTCAGGGACAGAAGACAGTCCAAGGCGAATGGACCACAGTTCAGAGTACAACCTGCACATCAATGTTCTTAGGAGATGAGGGCAGTGTTTCTAGCGTTGCCAGAACATCTCTCTCCCCCTTCTCTACCTCTAGGGACCATTGCAGTTCAAAATCGGACCAACATGTCCGTAGGTCTGGTACATAAACAAACAAGAAGGAACCAAATTTTACCAGTTGTGTGTGAGAGGCCATGAGAATTTGGCAATGGCAGAGTCCACTTTGTCACTTTCTGATGTGTAGCAACGCATTATCCCGGGGTTATCCAACGTCATAGCGACAGGCTTGAGCAGGGGAGCCATCCTTGTTACTTCCTCACGAAAGTGGTCCTCAATTGTGACAGTAGTTGAAAGTGATATTCCGCGAAGTGGCAGCCTTGCTATAGATCTGTTTGCGCCTCCAATGAACACCCAAATGCAGAAGTTACTTTGTTCCTTTTTACCCCTCCAGGGGATGTCCTAGGGACGCTTCTGATTCATGATTGCCCCCCGGGTCTCCCCTGTATGTTTTCCCATACCTCTGATAATTTGAGATTTCTTCAGAAAAGCCAAGGACCAGGAGAGGACTTTAATTTCATTGCTCCATCTCTGGCCTCCTCAGATGCCTGGTTCCCCTTTCTTCAAGCACACCAAATACTGGGAGCTCCTGGATTCTGGACCCGGTGCCAGACTCTACTGGACTCATTCGTCATTAGAGCTCCCAACCCGCCTCCTGTCCCTCTGTTAGCAGCTTGGCTGCTCCACTTCCCTACTTAGCTACAGGTCTCGATCTCTCTCTCCCAAGGCAAGGTTCAGGGACATTCTAGTCGTCATTCTCATAAGGCTTCCACTACTAAAATTTACAATCGTAAGTGGAACGCTTGTTCTGATTCTGGGTGACTGCACAGCATTTAGATCCCTTTTAGTAGCCCCCCTCTAAACAAGATTTTGGAGTTCCTGTCCATAAAGCTGTTTCATCAAGGGGCCTCTACTGCCATCTCTTTAAAAGTTCAGTTGGCTGCTACTTTTTTTAAAAATTTTTTTTAAAGGGGAGTCTGCTGGACAAAATCCGTTTTTATTGGGCCCCAAAAAGTTCCAAAAAGGGGCAAATTTTAAAACATAATTTTTATGTGGGGAAAGGGAAATTTTCCAAAACCAAAAAACCCTTAAATTTTTATTAGAAACAGTTAGGTTTTTAAGGGTTTGGTTTAAACCTTTTTAAATAATTTCCCCTTTGAAACCCGCCTTTTGGTTTTCCTTTAAAACCCCTTTTCCCAAAACTCTTTTCCCCCAACTAATTTACCAAAATTTGAACCAGGGTTTTCCTTGCCCTTTTTTTTTTTCCCCCCGGGAAAACCCCCTTTTTAAGGTTTTTTTCATTCAACCCAAAAAGTATTGGGGCTTCCCCCTTTTTCCCAAAAAACCCCTAATTTAATTTTTCACCCCCAAAGGGTTTCATTTGCAAACCCAATTTTTCCTTCCCCCAAAAGGGTTTTTAAATTTAAAACAAAAGGGCCCTTTGGGGTTACATTTTTCCCAAAAACAAATTAACCCGGTTTATTTGCCAAATTGGGGTTTGACCAAAACCAAAAAATTCTACCCAGATAGAACTTTGGCCCTGGCCGGACCAAATTTTTAGGGCCCTTTTGGCAAACCCCAAAACATTAATCATTTTTTAAATGGCAACTTTGGGAAAGGATTTTTGGGTTTATTCTGGGGTTCCGTGAGTCCCAAAACCAAACCAAAAAGGGGAAAATTTTACTAAAAAAGTTTTCCTTTTCCATTGGCCCCCTTTGGAATTTTCACCCTTTTTTCTTTAAACCCCCCCTCCCCCCCTCATTAAAAGTGGAAGGCTTCCGGGCCCGGGCTCTGGTTCCACTTTAGGAAGTTTTTGTATTCCCTTTTTGGGTAATTTCCCCTTTTTTGCAAAAAGGGTTGCCCCTTCAAAAAGAACTAGGGAAACCCAAAAAATTGTGGGGGGTGGGTTTCTAGCTTTTTCTTAACTTTCACCCAACCCCCAGGGAAAAAACGGGAGATGTCCCCGGCGTTTGGTTAAAGGGTCTTTTTTTTTTCATGGTTGAGTACCCTTGTTTACATTATTTTTTGTAATTTCATATTTATTTTGTTGTTTCTTTGCCTTAATTTTTGGGGGGGAGGGTTTGGGGGGATTGGCTCCAAAGGGCAAAATTTTCTAAACCGAATCATTTTAAAAAAGCCAGGAGCCCCCTTTCCCCCGGGGCAAGGGTAAGGACCCCAAAAATTTTTTTTTTTAGAGGTTTCCTTTACCCCCTTTAAGTGGTTTTTATTTTACCCCTTTTTAAAAAAAAAAATTTTAATTTTTAAATTTAATTTTGTTTTCCTTTTTCGACCGAAAACCCCGCCCTTTTTATTTTTAAATCAAAACTTTTACCCCCCCACCCCCTTTTTTTTGGTTTTTTAAAAAAAAACAAAAAAAAAAAAAATACCCCTTTTTTTTGGTTTTTTTTTTTTAAATTTAAAATTTAAAATTTCTTTTGGGAACCCCGTTTTGGGTTTACCCAACCCCATTTGGGTTCTTTTTTAAAGGGAAGGGGGTCTCCCCCGGGTTTTAAGGGGAAGGGGGGGTTTTTTAAACCCCCCGTGGGTTGGGGCCAGGGGAAGGGGGGGTTTGTTACATTTTGCTGGATCTGGTGTTGTTTCTTTTGCAAACTAGATCTGAGGTAAAGGCAGAGGGAATTGTGGGAGGTAGGTTGGTCTCGAGCTTCTTCTGGATGCAAAGCTTTGCTAAGCGGCCAACTCATGTGTAAGAACAAAGGCGAGATGAACACTCCACATGGAACGTTATGGTAAGGACATAACTTCTTTTTTTTTTTTCAGTAGGTTGTCATGATACACATATGTGGTTACTATATATATATCTGTATACATATTTAATAATATTTAATGTTAAGTTGTCAATCTCGCCTTCATTCTTGCTTGATGGGTTCAGAGCCGATCCTCGGCTCCTCGACCGCACTTCAAGCTCGAGAGTCACTCTTTACCAGCCTCGAGGCAGCCGACATCCCATGATGCAAGCAAAGTACCCAGGATCTCGCTTGCCGCCTTCATTGATGAGGTCCTCCTTTGCCAGCTCCTGTAAGTGGATTTGCTACTTTAAGTTATTTTTAGGGCCCCTTTTAACAAAAAACCCTTTAATTGTTAGTTTTATTTCAGTTTTAAACATTTTCTTGATTATGAAAAATTCCCTGTCTCTCTTTCTTATTTTTAGTCAGACTTTCACTCCATCCCATCCCCCTGTTAGGGTGTGTGTGTGTGTTTTCTAGTTATACCTTTTGGTATACTTAATTTAATTTCTTTTGACTGGTGCTTTACACCATGTCTAAAGAGAGGGTCCTAGGCTTTAAGAAGTGTGACTCGTGCTGTCAGAAGATGTCTCTGACAGGCGGTCACACTTCTTGCCTGTTGCCTGGGCCTCTTCACCTGCAGGACTCCTGTGCTATGTCATTCTTTCAGCCAGAGAGTCCTGCAGGAAAGAAGAAATAAGTTGATATTGAGGGCCTTCTTAAGCCGGAGGGCTCTCCGGCTAAGTGCTCCATCCAAGACTCAGTCTCCAAGGCCCAGGCTTCTGTGTCCAAGCCTGCGGCCTCGGCTCCGACTCGTTGAGTCGAGATCGGCTCGGCTGGAGCCGATTCTGCTCAAGCCTTTGGCACCGATGGCTATGGTGCCGATTCTGTTCGACCCGGTGTCGGCTCCGATCGGTTCCGACCACCATGTGGCAGGCATCGTGTCGGCTCCGATCGGCTCCGACACCGTTACTTTGTGGCTGTATCGGCTCGCTGGAGCCGCATCGCTACCTGTCGGCTCCGAAAGTTGTCGGCTCCGACAGGTTCAATAGTTCATCGGTTCCGATGGCTCCTTCAGGAAGAGGTCTAGGTCTCCTTCCTTGGAGCGATACTTTGGCTCGGCTTCACCTCTCCTCGACGGAGCCATCGGAGCCGATCTTCAAGGTCATCCAGGCTTTCTGACCATGATTTAGAGAGTGGTCAGTAGATTACTAAGTCACAGGCACTGGCCCAAATGTTACATAGTCCGTCTCAACAGACGACTATTGGTCCACACCCCATTCAGTTCCTCCTTCAACTCTACCCCAGAGCTTGGAGTTGGAGTCTTCGGAATGGTTACTGCTACGGCTGAGGACAGATACCCCTTCTGTTCCTTCAGCCTCTACTCTTATCTCCTCTTGAGACCTTCCTTAGAGGGATTCGGTGGCGGGCTTCCATGGTCTCCTCCGAGGGGTGAGTGGCATCGGACCCTTGTCCGAACCGCTCTTCCCTTGGAGCCTCGGCCTTGGTGAGCTCGGCTCCGACATCTGCCTCGGAGACTTCCCTTTCGGTGGTCCCTGGGTTCCTAGCTCTTGGAGCGGGTTCTCTCGGACCTGCCTGGGAGGAGCATTCGAGGTGATGAAGAGTGTGCTGGCCACTGGTATCAGCCAGCAGTCTGTTCCCTTAGCTCCTCCCTCTATAGTGCCTGTTGACATCTCTGCCACTTCTCTTGCTACAGGACCCAGAGATCCTCCGCCTCAGGTTTCCCCATTGGGAATTTCCCCTCTTCGAGGATTCTCCTGATGTTTGGAGATCCTCCTAGGAAGAGGACTTGTAAGAGGAAACATGTAGACTCCCGAGTCTATCACTTCAGATACTGACTTTGATGAGTCAGAGGGATCCCCAAGATCCCCTCTGAGGATGTCTCCTTCTCAGACATCCTAGAACTCCTTAGACAGAGGGAAACTGGCCCACCAATCCCTCTGAGGATGAGTCAGTATACCTAGAGGCGTTTGGATCTCGGCCCTCCACCTCCTGGGTGTCTCCGCCTTCGACCCCTTATGCAGGTTATTGCCCAGTGGGCTGCTCCTGACTCTGTAGAGCCAGTCCCTAGGAGGCCTTCAAATTTATACTGCCCGTGACAAGCAATTCCTCACAAGGGTGTCCCGCTGATGCCATGGTGGTGGCTGCTGCCACCAAGAAGGAACTTGCAGATCCTTCCGTGCCGTCCATCCTCCTAATAAGGACTCTAGGACCATGGATAGGTATGGTAGCGGATGTTTTCCTCAGCGACCTTTGCTATGCTTAGCTGAATTACCTTTGTCACTTCACCAGACTCCAAAGGGATATCCTTAAGGAGCTAGGTGAGTAGTACAGGATCCTACAGCTGCAGGGGCTCAGAAAAATTGCTTGCAGCTAGGAACCCTTAATTCCATTGCAACTCCTCCATGGCTAATATCATATGCTGCTGATGGAGAGTAGGGCAGGTACAGGTGTGGCTCTTAGGCGCCAAGCCTGGATGCGGCTATGTGATTTGCAGATCCCTTTAAGGCGTCCTTCACAAATTCTCCCTTTGATGGGTCAGCTTTGTTTGGCCCTCAAGGTGAAGGAAACTTTGACCAGGTGTGAGCAGGCGGCAAGACTCTTTCTGCGTGGAGTCCGTTTTCCACCCCTTCTAGACCTTACCCCAAAGGACAAAAGGGGTGGAAAATGTGGTTCCAAAATCCCAAGGAGTCACGGATTCACGTGGTCAGTTTACCCCTAGAGGCAGAGGGGTAACAACAACGGGGCCGCTCTAGAGGCAGAGGGGGTCCAAAAAACCAGGGAAACAGAGAGCCTCTCTCTGACAAGCCCTTTCAGCATCCCTGAGATGTTGCCCGGCTGTCCCTCCTTGGAGGCAGTCGGGGGAAGATTATCACTGTACCCAGAAGCCTGGCATTCCCTCACTCAAGACAGATGGGTACAGTCGATCATATCCAAGGGTTACATAATTCCTTTCGAGGAAAGTCCTTTCCCCTCAAATTCCCTTCCAGATGTACCACCCGGTCTAAGGGAAATTGCAGAGTTAGAAGTCTCAAAACTACTGCAAAAAAGAGCCATTCAGCCAGTTACAACAGACCATTCAGAGCCCGGAATCTACTCAAGGTTCTTTTTGGTCCCCAAAAAGACGGGAGACTGGAGACCAATATTGGATCTCAGCAGACTCAACAAGTCTGTGAGGAAGACAAGATTCCGAATGGTCACTCTTCAGTCAATTCTGCCCTTCTTACAGAAGGACAACTGGATGTGCTCAATAGATCTTCAGGATGCGTACTATCACATCAAAATTCACAGACGCTCCAGGAGATTTCTCCGCTTTCGGCTGGGGTCCAGTCATTTCCAGTTCAGAGCCCTGCCCTTTGGTCTCACTACAGCCCCCAGAGTGTTCACCAAATGCATGGCAGTGGTCACGGCTCACCTGAGACGTCAAGGATTCCAGGTGTTTCCATATCTCGACGACTGGCTCCTTTCAGCCACCACCAGGCATCAGCTTATCAAGCCAGGGATTACACAATAAGCTTTGTTCTCATTTGGGCATCTCGATCAACTTGAAAAGTCATCCTTATCGCCCTGCCAGTCTATTACTTTCATAGGCAACTTAAACACTGTTCGATGTCAGCTACCCTTACAGATCAAAGAGTTTCAGACATTCAAGTCATGTCAGGATCATTCTAGCCAACAAGAAAGTACAGGCCAGAATGGTTCTAAAGGTATTAGGCCTCATGGCTGCGGCCATTACTCTTCTTCCCTGGCTCGTTCTACATGCCCTTCTTCAGTGGATGCTGTTCACAGTGGTCTACCAACAACTTCCAATGCGTCACCAGATTCTGGTGACACAGACTGAAAGATCATCTTGCTTGGTGGATCACATTTTCCCCCGGTTCACCAAGGCAGACACTTTGTACCCCCCTCCCCCGGGAGCCACTGTCACCACGGATGCCTCCCCGATCGGGTGGGGGTCATTATCAGGGCAGGATGGTTCATGGGGGGCACGTGAGTACCACCTGCACATAAATGTCCTGGAGATGAGAGCAGTGCTTTTAAACGTTGCAAGCCCTCAACGACTTTCTTCCCGTAGGGACAATTGCAGTCCACACAGACAACATGTCTGTAGTTTGGTATATCAACAAACAGGCGGAACCAAGTCCTACCCCTTGTGTCGAGGCTCAGACTATGGCAATGGGCAATCTCCTCTCATCGGTTTCTGGTAAGCATATCCCTGGGAAAACCAACATTGTAGCGGACAGATTGAGCAGAGCTATTCTCATGCCTCACGAGTGGTCTCTCAAGCAATCTATAGCGGAAGAGATTTTTCTGGAATGGGGTGCCCATGTTGCGATCTTTTGCTACTCCCCAAAACAGCAAATGCCCAGACTTCTTCTCTCTCTTCCCTTCAGGCCATCCCCCAGAGCGCTCTGACCCAGGATTGGCCCCAGGGACTTCTTTATGCCTTCCTCCATTTCCTCTGATCCCTCAGTATCCAGAAAGCACCTTTGAGCCAAATTGATTCTCATTGCTCCTTACTGGCCTCGACAAGTTTGGTTCCGTTCCATCTCACCTTTTGGTGCGGCATCTGGACCCAGTGCCAGATCTTCTGATTCACCAATCCGGTCAGCTGCACCCGGGCTATCCCTTCTCTCAACCTCACAGCATGGTTGCTCCACTTCCTTCCTTAGCCAGGCTTCCTTTGATCTCTAACCCTGTTAGAGACATCATAGTAGCTTCTTTAAATCCTCTACCAGGAGGATTTATCAAGCAAATGGAAACGTTTCTCTTATTGGGCTAAGGCCAGAATATTGATCCTT
>NC_056737.1:1123821613-1123844437 GCF_019279795.1 Protopterus annectens
CAGTGCTGTATATAGTAGCCATTTGTGTCTGGAACTCAAAAACCAATTAGCTGTTTATGACATTCACATCCTTCACATGTCTCTGCCAGATCTGGTCTTGATAATGCTTATCTTCCGCTCCTTTGCCCTGGCTGCCCATATCATGAAAGCAGAGGGCCTGCAATAGCCATTCATTCACAAGGCTAGAGAACAATTCTAGGCATTCTCTCCTTTAGGTGACCATACCAATATGTGTACACCTTAAAGCAATGCACATCATTCACTGGATATGTGTGCGGTACACTGAGACAGGTATATCAGTATGACTATGCAGATCCTCATCACATGCCTTTAAATATGGCCCTGGAACCCATAGTTAATAAATTAAATCTCTCACAATGTCAGAGAGTCCTCTGTCATGCCAGTATGATGTAGTCCCAATTACACATACAACAATTTTCCTGATATTCAACACAGGGTTTGTTGTTTGTTGCTGAGATACTTAACCAGGTAGGAATCCTTCTTTAATACTGACATGCCCACTTGTACAGCACTTTAACCAAAATTCCTTTATATCTTATACTGTCATAAATAGTGTTCCACAAAATAGTGGCAGTGCTTTTTATACCATGCTAATAGCAAGTTGTTAAGATGACCTCACATATTGCCAGTGATTGTGCATTACTGATTGGGTGCTATGCACTAACCATACATATCACTGTGAACTGTGTATGTCACAGTATCACAAAACATGTGATCTTTATGCTCATGTATATGTTATGTACATATATGTAGCACCAAACTACAGCACTATGTTACATAATATGCACTTCACAAAATAGCATCCATGTGCATGGGTCTGCCTTGTTACTTCAGAGTAAACTTACTGAGTGGTTATAGCTGCTTCAGTAAATGGTAACAGAAGGGTTTCATATGCATGGTGCACCAAGGTGAGCAGGACTTTCCTTTTCTGCCTGCACAGAAATTCTAAGGACTGCCTACTAGACCAGTATGATGGGTGTTTGGAGAAGGCATCTTCTTCTTATGAACTAGGCCAAGTGCTTAGTGATGCCACTTGCCCTAACAGTGGATAGAAAAGTTTCAGGAGAATGAGACAGACATGTACTGTAAGCATTTATGTATTTTGCATACAATCATGTTTTATACTATATACTGTGCTGCACATGTGCGTCACATGTGTGTGTGTGTGTGTGTGTGTGTGTGTGTGTGTGTGTGTGTGTGTGTGTGTGTAATGTATATGTTTCATTGTACAGCTGCACTAACAAGGCTGGGTGTTATACAAGGCAGATGCTCTTCTCCAGGCAGTGAGGTACTAATGTTTTCTGTTCTAGCCCATGGTATAAGTGCTACTGTGTTTGTAGAAAACTTTTGTGATAATTTCTTCTCATTGTGCCATCTTTCTGCAGGTACATTTGTGTACCAGAAGGAGTGGGTGCTATACTCTTCACCATCTCTGCCAGCTGCATCTGGTCATGTGTCACCTGTGGCCCCCAAGTCTGCATCTCAGGATAGGGATGATGGTCCACCACCTGGAAGTGACATAGAGGGTTTACTTGCGCCTTTCCTTTCATCATCTGAGGAGGGATGTGATAGCTTCTGTTATGAAGGTGGACCAGACTTGTCTCTATAGGTAGTCATTGGTCACCAGTGGGAGCTGTTCACTGTTGAGGTATACTGTGAATGGAGAAAGCAGTCTTGACAATGTGGGGAACTTCTGTCATGACTGGTAGAGTCACATGACCAGTGGACCCTGCTCCAAGGATCTTCAGAGAAGCACCATATGCACATCCCCGTGTGTTCCTTCCCCTGTGTGTCATTCCCCAGTCCTTCTTCATTGACAAGAGACCCCTTTCACTAGCTTTGCACCCCATGCATGGATTTATGTTTCCATCTGTTGTCCAACCCATCTTTTGTACATATACCACAAATGCCTAACTGGTGGTTGTAGTCCATGTTTGACAGTCTACACCAGATGCCTGTTCTTCTCCCACTATCACTCCCATAAGCATCTCTAACTCTTCTTGAGATGGGTAGTCTATGGTAGAATGTTTTAAAAGCATTAAATGGTGCAGAACAAGACTTGCTTCTGCTTGATGACCAAGTGTTGGATAATAGTTGCACTGCCAATCCTCTCCAATTAAACAAATCTTTGGCAGTACCAGTGTGGCAAACTGCTGTGCATCTGGAGCCATTTTTTGGAATATGGAAGTCTGAAGATATGAAAAAGTATCAGCAATACTATTGAATTTACTCAGGATGTGCCTAGTAGAAGAGGTTGAATTAATTTGCAAACTTAACAGTACCAAAAGCCGCAAAAGTGACTGAACCCTCTTGGATTGGGAAATATTTTCAACAAAGCTTTAAGCAATGCTCGGTTGTCTTAAAAAATGACTTTAGTATTACTGAACTGTTCTTTCCAAATTAAGGAGTAACCCAAATAAGCAATATATCCAAAAATATTATGTCATGTTTCCTATCTTCTGTGCAATTAGAAGGCCAAGCTAGGGGTAGTCACTGTCTATGTAGATAAGCACCCACATCTGACCTTGCTGCAGAGTCTGTAAACAACGGGAGAGAATCAGATGTCACCAACACTCTATGCCAGAGAGCTACACCATTGAATTATGATACAAAAACTCTTCATAAACAGAAGTAACTTGTACACAGTGATAGTTGGCTTTCCCTCCCTTTAATATATTTTTAAACTGACCTGATGAAAGTTCTGCCTGACAAGATTGCTCAACATGCAAGTTTAAGGAGCCCATTAGGTTGCATAGCTTATCTGATCTGGACTATCTTAGCCTTCAAAAATGTTTCACCTGGAGCCTTCAGACACTGTAACCTGTTCTGAGGGACACTAAAAGATGTAGCAAGGATGCCAATGTCTTAGCCTAAAAGTATATTAACTAAAGGGATATCCAAGTCTTGACATAGATTAATGAAAACTGGTATGCCTTCCCTAGCCTCCTCTTCACCTTCTCCCACTATATGAAAGTCGTATATAATGAACGGCCATTGTTTTATGAGCTCTAATCTTCCAGCTCTGGTGGTGGGGGGGGGTTGCACTAAGTTTCCAAAACCGTACAGGCAGTGGAGCACTCCAGGGGCATAGCCTGATTGAAGTAATATTTTCCCAGAAAGTAAAATCCCAACAAAGGCTAGTTCTGTTCTCAACTTGGAAGTCTGAATGCTGACTGGATATTCAGCTTACCAATCCAAGGGTCCAAAAAGCCTCCTCTAAAGATGCATAATCTACTCGAGTCTCATACTTAATAATGTAGTTGTCAACTGATGAATACACTGGGAAAGATAAATGAGGAATAAGGTGTAATTCAAGTTCTTTCATTTTTTGGGGGGACCAACCCTATTGGAGAAATTCTAAATGACACCCAAGATGGGTATTCAAGGGGGCCTGCCAGACTACTTTCCGCTAACTCCATCAAAATTTGTTTGTCAACCGACTCCTCCCTCTCACTGATCGTAAATTTCTAAAGACCTTAGAATCAACAGGTAGTGATGAACAGATAGTGAAAATTATAGTAAATCCTTGCAAGAAAAACAACATTGCTTGCTTATCAGGGTATTCCTTAAGCTGTCTTTCCAGGACTGCAGTCTTAACAGGTGAATGTGAATCACTAAGTATGTGATTGCCCACGAAAGGAATGACCACCCCTTTGCCCAAGAAATCCTCTTTTTCTGCTATTGCTCACATCTTGTTTTTGAGCAATGGCATTTTCTGCATTTAGTTTTTTTGGTCTACCTTGCTATGGCTAAGTGGTTCTTACCACCATGTGAGTAAGTGTGCATGAAACTGCAGATTGACCAAGTACATTTGCCAGCATTAAGTGTCCTGCAAAATTAATTTGTTCTTTAAAGGAGTGTCCTTTGCTAACACAGCATTATCTGTCAAGGGTTTATCTATCACAATGCTAAGCCACATATTTGAATGGCACTGTCTACACCTCCAATAAATAATCCACCATTCACACTCAAGCCAGTACCAACATCTGTTATCCAAAAACTCTTATCCAATCTCAAACCCACCATCCTTGCTGCTGATAACCTACCTGCAGAATACCTCCAACTGGCCTCTAGGGCCATAGCCTACCCCATTCCCTTACTGATAAACAGATCCATCACTGAACATACCACTCCATCATTATGGAAAGTGTCTCATATCATTCCCCTCCACAAGGGTGGTCCCTTCACAGACCTCTCTAATTACTGCCCCATCACTATCCTATCATCCCTGTCTAAGATTCTAGAATGATATATTCACCACCAACTTTTTACCCATCTCCTCAACAATAATCTATTATCCAAATCCCAGCATGGTTTCCGACCTACTCATAGCACCACCACTGCCCTAATTAACTTCACCAACACCATTAACATTCATAGAAACCAAGGTCAACTAGTCTCTGCTACATTCCTAGGCTTATTTAAAGCATTTGACACAGCCTTCCACAACAAACTCTTAACCTGCCTCTCTCAGGTCAACTTGGAAAATTCAGCCCTACTCTGGTTTAAAAATTACCTAGAAAACTGCTCCCAATCCGTCAAATGGCTCAACTCCCTTTCCTCTCCACTCCCAGTCAAAATAGGTGTACCCCAGAGCACAGTCCTCAGCCCACTCTTTTTCAAAATTTTTACAAATCAACTCCATCTAGCAACTACTAAAGCAGAAATTGTGCAATACACTGATGACACTACTCTAATTTGCTCCGCACCAAACATACAGCTCCTACAAAAAAACACTCAGGAATCCTTCACTGAGGTTGAAAACTGGCTAAGCATATGTCAACTGATATTAAACCCCAACTCGTGCTCTTTCCCTAAACAAAAAATAACGACCCTTTCAACTTCACCATATCCTCAGATAATAGTACCACAATCACCCCAGTTACAGAAGTTAATTTATTAGGAGTAACAACTGACCAACAACTTAGATTCAACAAACATATATCCCTATCCATCTCCAAAGTCCACAAGAAACTAGGCACCTTATACTGCAGCAAAAATACCTTACTTCTGAGTCCAGAATTGCCATAGACCAAACCCATCTTCTATCTACACTACTTTATGCACCACCTGTCCTAATTAACCAAACCAAGGCTGACCTTAATAAACTCTCTATAAGTTACAACAAAATTGCCAGATTTGCAACCAGTTCCAAATCTCATTCTGACCACTGCCGATCCTTACGTATACTACACTGCCCTGAATTTCCCAATTTACTGCACTACCACCAACTCATCCTTGCTCACCAAACACTGTACCTTCCTCAGAAACCCCTGCCCTAGCTGGATTACTAAAGTTCCACAATACAAATAGACAACTTCACTCCACCAACAAAGTCCTAGTTGACAAAGTTCCTTGTAAAATAGCTCTGGAGATTCTCTTTTCCAATGCATTTGCTAAAATCAGGAAAACCCTCCCTCCTAACATTAGACTTCAAAACAGCACTGCAACTTTCAAGAAACACCTTAAGTCATACTTCCTTACCAACCGGCTATGTAAATGCACTGACCCCCCTTAACCCCTTCAGCACCTTACATAGCTACTACTTCCTTAAGCTGCTCTGAGGACCAACACTGTGACATCAACTTTTGACTCAATGTAAACTGCTTTGACTACTATGTTTACATTTTGATGATGTTTTTCTAACTTCAGATTACTTTTTTTTTCAATTGCTACTGTTAATGTACTACTGTCATAATTAAGTGACTGCTATCTACTGCTATCTTCTGTTTACAGCTTTTAAGTTTCTTTTGCTATTATTGTTTAAGTTCTTCCTTTATACTGTATGGAGTTTACTATGTAATTTCTTCTTTTGTACTTTATGGAGCTTTTCTCCCCGGGCTTCCACTGAAAATGGACACTAGCTGTCCAGTCGGACAAACCCAGTAAACAAAGGTTAAATAAATAAATAATATTTATTTTATTTATTTTTATTTTACATTTGTTGACCGGGCTAGTCTAGCTGGATATATGTCCATTTTCAGTAGAGGCCTGGGGAGAAAAGCTCCAAACAGAAAATTGACAAAGTTAAACTAAGCAATTCTACAGAATTAAAACTAGGCAATACTAAATAAATTGAACTAAGCATTTCTATACACAAAACGTAAAATGAACAAAAATTTTTTTTTTTTACAAAATCACACTAGAAAGTTATGAGCAATTATTAGATAAAGGGAATAATAAATGTATCTTGTTTTCATTATAGGAGAGTAAGAGTAGAGTTGAAGGCAGTGGATACAGGTGTAGGAATAGAGTTAAGATTAAAGAATGGAAGAAAAAAGATATCAATGGGGGTTAGTACATGGACAAAGCCAGTGTGCTTTCAGATGTTTTTTAAGATGTTTCTTGAAAAGAAAAGTAGAATTAATGGCAGATAATTCAGCAGGAAGTTGATTCCAGACTTTACCTACGGTGTTGTGAAAGAGAATCACCAGCTTTGTTATTAGCTTTGCTGGATAAAACTAGGAGCTTGTTAGCAGAGCGTAATGTAGGTAGATTATTGTAAGGAGTAATAAGATTAGACAAGATAGGAGTGTTGTTAGGGAGGTGTAGAATCTTTTGTGTTATAAGCAATTGTTGAAAGAGTATATGGTTTTGCAGTTCTAGCCACCCTAGCTGTTTGATGTTAAGACAGTGGTGAGTTTTAAAGGCGGAACTTGTGATAAATCTAGTTATGCTATTATAACATATGGAGACCTTAGTGAGGTTGCTTTTGGAAAGATTGTTATATATGACAGAGGCATAGAAGAGGGTGGAAATGAGGTGGGTCTGAGCAATTGTTTTCCTTGCAGAGGGGGTAAGGAAGGCTTTTATTCTGTAGAGTGAGCCAAGTTTTCTGTTAACAGACTTAATGGTGGCGTTTATGTGTTCATCATAATTGAGATGATTATCAATAGTTACCCCTAGTAGACGGGTTGTAGTGTCTGGGAAGATGTTGGTACCATTGTTAGAGGTTATAGAGAAGAAAGGAGTGGCTGATTTATGAGTAGGAGTAAAAAGCAATAGCTTTGTTTTTTTGGGGTTTAAGAGGAGGCAGTGTTGCATAAACCAGTTTTCAACATTTTGAAAAACAGTTTGTGTGAGGGATTGGAGAGGGTATATCAGTGGCTGTACATATTAATGTGGAGTCATCTGCATATTGAATGCAGGTGGCTTGGGGTATGTTGATGTGTAAGTTGTTGATAAATAAGGAGAAGAGTAGGGGACCTAGGATGGAGCCCTGTGGGACTCAATGTTTACAGAAAGTAGTGAAGATAGACTGTTCTGCCAAAGTACTGCTTGCTGTCTATTTTCCAGATAGGATCCAAACCATTGTATGGCTTGGGGATTGAGAGAATGAGCCTTTAGTTTGTCAAGCAGCAGGTTATGGTTTACCATGTCAAAGGCTTTTGACAGGTCGATAAATAGAGCAGAAGAGAAAGAGTTGTTGTTCGATTCTTGTATATAGAGTCGGTGAAGGATAGAAGGGCAGTAGATGTACTGTGAAATGGCCTAAAGCCATGTTGGCAGTTAATAATAGGCTATTTTGTAGTAAGTGGTTAAGTAGCTGCTTGTGAATACATTTTCCATTATCTTAGCTAAGGGAGAGTAAAGCAATAGAAAGTTAGAAAGCTCTGTAGATGGTCCTCCTTTATGTAAGGGGATGATATGAGATACCTTCCATAAAGTAGGGATTCTAGCTTCAGAGATAGTTCTGTTAATAAGGATAGAAATGGGATAGTCTATGACTTTTGCAGCTATTTGTAGGTATTCAGATGGGAGTCGGTCAGCAGAAGGGGTGCAAGGTTTTAATTTTTGAAGAAGCTTACAGATGAGAGCTGTAGATACTGGTTGTATCTGAAAGGTAGGTGATGTAGGATTGCAGGTATTTGTTTGGGATACAGCAATGGGTGGTAAAGAATTAGCCAGGGTTTTAATGGCTTCTGTAAAGTAGTTATTAAAGGCGTCAGGGATCAGGTTGGAGTTACTTTTGTTGAAACCAATTGGGTCTGGAGTAGTAGTGTGGCCTGGCTGTAGGAGTTTGTTTATGGCAGACCAGAATTTTTGTGGAGTTTGTTGATTGTTTTTTTGAAGATGTAGGTAGTAGTCTTTTTTGTCTCTAAGAATATCTTTCTTTGTAGCATTTCTTAACTGTTTAAATTGGAGATGGGTTGAAGGACATTTGGTAGATCTCCATTTGGCCCAGATTTTATTTCTGAGTAGTATCTTTTGTCTGGTTTGTGGTGTGAGCCATGGAGCAGATTTTGATTTTATTCTAGTGGAGCGATAGGGTGCGTGGGAGTCTAGGATTTTAAGAAAGTTAGTATTAAAGTAGGTAACAGCTTCGTCTAATTTTAGATAGGTTAGTGGTGACCAGTCACATGCTTTTAATTCAGATATAAAGCTATCTGGATTAAATAATTTTTTTAAGCGTGAGGTTTTAAGTTGATGAGTAGTTGCAGTATGGACTTTTTCTCTAATAATGTAGGTAAGTGTGTGGTCACTGATGTCATCTGGGAGTGTTCCTGGAGTATAAGAATTAGGGTGGCATTTAATGAGGATCCAGTCCAAAGTACTTTCCTTTTTACTGGATTTATGGATTCTTGTAGTAGATGATATTAGTTGTGAGAACCCAAAGAGGTTTATATGGTTGGTAGGGTTTAGGGAATTGCAAGTAGACCAGTCTATGTTAACATCACCAAGTATGATAGTCTCCTGGGGTAGCTGGATCAAGAGGTGGCTCAGTAGGTTCTCTAGAGAATTTGTGTTATTACCTGGAGGTAAATAAATGCAGATTATATAGATAGATTTGGAGTTATTTATTTCAAGTTTGATGGATAGGGTTTCAGATTTGGTGTCTAGTGATGGAAGCACATTAACTGTGGAGATTTTGAGGCTTGATTTATAGATAACAAATAATAATAAATAACATTTTCCCAGCATAAACATGTATCAATTACCGAAACAAAAAAATATGTATCCAACTAGTGCTCCGAATATCAGATATAAGCCCAAACACCGTACATGTCTCTTAAAACATACACGTTTATTTGAAGCACTTTTCATTGCTGTTGTACAGCAACTTCTTCAGAAAAATGTATCGATTACTATTAGTTTATGAAAGTGCTGGTTGTGTAATGCCTAAGCAGTTCCAACCCGAATGTGGAGTGCCTCATGAATGGAAAAAGAAGTATGTTGTAAGAGGCAGTGCTTTGATTTGGGTCCTTCTCAAATAATGCAGCCATGTGCACTATAAATTCATCCACACAATTATCCCAGTTCTTAACCATTGACTTTGAAGAAGCTTTCTTGCCTAAAAAACACAAAGTTGCTACCAGCTCCTTTTACCCAATGCTGTCTGTCTGAAAAAGGCACTGGATGCATTCAACATCCACTGAGTCAAATATCTTATCCTAAATGGTAGATGGAACAAGGGCAGTGATGTATGATCCCCAGAGTAATGATATTCCTGGAACCGGGAATATAACCCTTAAGGATTGTGCTCATTGGAGATTAAAAAAAAAATGAACCAACTTTGAGTGGGCTGTTGGCCAACTACCCCAGGAGAGGGGAGACAATCCCTGGGATTCAGCAAACTTCCATGCAGGAATAGCTTATTTCTGCATGGAAGGGACCATTCCAGTGTAGCACGGCAGTGTGCCATGCATATGTATGAAGGCACGCTGCTGTGCTCTAAAACAGACATGGTTCTGTGTGCGAGTGCAGGGAGTGTGTCTGATGCTGTTGCAATACACACGACCCCTGCACTCCAAAATTGCTGTACGGCAATGTAATGGCAGCAAGATTGTCCACGGTACACCTCTCAACCTCTTAGAGTAAGACATCTGGAGAAAGCAAATAAGTCTGGCTCATTCAAACTTAGAAAGTTGATAACAGGTTATGGATTAGCATGAATGTGCTGAAGGGTATGACGTCTAAAACTCAAATGTCTGTCAGTATTTTCTAACTGCAATCTTCAATGATTTGCCACTAATCTGCCAGAAAGCCACAATTCTATGAAAAATGGACCAAAAATATAAAGCAACTATCTGTGCAGTCTGTGACAATCTGTACTGTTGAGAGGTATGGTAGACACTGTTAGTATCTGTGGAGCATACCTCTAATGCAAAGCCTGCCATGTCATCACCATTGTAAAAGCACACCCCCCCCCACAGATAATATTGCAGAAATCAATGTGCATACCCCTACAGTAAAAAATAAAACACAATAGTTTAATTTTTTTTCAGTCCCCAATAAAGTTTAAGCGTAGCTGAGTGGGTATGCACATCACACAGCTCTGCTCAGCCTAGCTTACACATCATAAGGAGCTAAATAGGTATATACTCCAAAACATAGCAATGCGGAAATAGTGAAGTAGTTAGAGTGTTTGCCTTGCAAGTAGTCACTCCCAGAGCGATCCCCATTAAAACCAATTAGCATTTTACATGTGAAAGCAGTACATAATTTATTTTTTTAATAATTAAGTAATAAATAACACGTATTTGTTAACCAGAGTAGTGTAGTAGGTCCAGATGTGAGGTGTCAGTGTAATAGGTTCATAGGTTCATAGGTTCATACTAGGCTATCTGCCCGAGGGCATTTACAAGCCTAGCCCATAGTTTTGTGGCTTACGCCACCCCTTTAGTATGGGGAACTATACCCATTATTTTGCTGTGCCTCTGTCGAGCAGTGACACTGAGGTAATCCCTGGGGTATATCTGCGATCTCCCATCCATTGGTCAAGAGTTCTCTTGAACAAGGCCAGCGAGGTGCTCTGCCTCACATATACTGGGATTTTGTTCCACAGCATAGGGAGTCTTTGGGTGATGAATCTATCCCTCCAGCACGTCCTATTAATAGCCGTGTCAAGGTTTAAGTCTCCCGCCCTTGTGGCTCTGATGGATCTAGATTTTTTGAGGTGAAGCATATTCATCAAATCTGGGTTTGACATGGCCTTGTATGTTAGGCAAAGGTCACCTCTGAGCAAGCGGTGGCGACTGAATAGAGCTGGAGTTCTTTCAGTCGGGCAGCATAGGACAGATGTTTGAGACCCTTTATCCTTTTGGTGAGGAACTTTTGTGGCCTCTCCAGCTGCTGCAAGTGTTGGGTCAGATACATTCCGAATGGGGCATTGTACTCAATCATTGGTCTGATGAGTGACGAGTATAGGGAGACTATGACCTCCCTTGATCTAGATGAGAATCCCTTCATGATAAGGTGGGCAATGTAGAAGGTCTTCCTAACTACTTTAGCTACATGGGTGTCGAATGACAGACTACTATCAACCTGGGTCCCCAGGTCCCTGATAACTTCTTCTGTGCTCAGTGGATTGCCACCTATTTGGTAGCTAGGGGTAAGCTTGTTTTTCCCGAAGGGTATGACTATCATTTTAGCATTTAACTTGAGGCCATGGCTCTGGCACCAGTTATCCGTTTCTGTGAGACCCTTCTGAAGGATATCTGTGTCAGATGTGTTTTCTACTATGGTGCCCAGTTTGCAGTCATCTGCAAACTTTGTCAGCCATAACCCTCCTGTGTTTGCTTGTACTTGGAAAAGTAGATGCCAAACAAGAGTGGGCCCAGGACTGAGCCCTGTGGTACACCACTTGTGACAGGCTTTGAGTCTGACATGGCGCCAGCAACTCTGACCCTGTGGGTTCTGTCACTCAGCCAGTTTGCAACCCATCTTGTGATGTATGGGTTAACATTTAAGCTGATGAGTTTTCAATGATACCCGAGTGGGGTATTGTATCGTGGGCCTTCGCCAGATCAAGGTAGGCTGTATGGACTGCCTTTCCCTCATCAATGGCTTTGGTGACTGTTTCAAAAGTCAACCAAGTTTAGAAGGCATGAGCTGCCTTTGACAAAGCCAAACTGGGATGGATCCAAAGTCTGCAAATTCCCTATGTCTTTATTTATGAGGTCCATTATGATCCTCTCCATGGCTTTGCAGGTAAGGCTTGTCAAGCTAATGGGCGGTAATTTCCAGGGTCGGTGGAGGCACCGCCTTTGTGAAGTGGGACCACAGTTGCAGTCGCCACTCCTGGGTGCGTATCCAGAGGTAAGACTATGATTAAACAGCTGTCCTAGCTGTGGGTTTAATTCCTCGTTGAGTTCGTGGAGCACACAGCCGGGGACACCATCAGGTCCCATGGATGCTGTGTTTTTGCTTTGGAGAGCAGTTCTCACTTGGGCGTTGGAGATGTTTGGGGGCTGCAATCGCTTGGTATAGATATCTCTCCTTTGGGGAGGGGAGAAGTTTGCACTGAACCTGTCAGCCAGTATGTTGGCAATGTCTGTAGGATCAGTAATCTTCACATCATTTTGAACTAGTTCTGAGCATATCTGGGAGTTTCCTCCCAGGTTTCTAACATAGCTAAAGAAGGCCTTATGATTGTCTTTAGAGTCTTTAGCTATTTTTCTCTCAAAATTTGCTTTGGATGATTTTATGAGAGCTCTTAGTTTTTTACTTATAGTGATCAAGGGTGTCTTACCTTTTAAGGATTTTGCTCTATCTTGTAGTAGCTTCCTCCTTTTGTTGTAGAGTTTGTTTATGGCTGGGGTCCACCAGAGTGGACGCTTGCCTTTGGTACAAAGAGTCTTTGTTTTGCTTGGGATTGCCTTATCCATGCAGTCCTGCAGGTGCTGGTAGAAGGCATTTGTAAGTGATTCAGCGGCTTGAGTACTGTTTTCCGCCCGGCTCGGGGCCTTAAAGGAGACCACACTAGTCTTTAGAAGTGTGAAGTCGGCTTCGAAGTTCTTTACTGTGGTCTTTTTTATTTAAAGTGGGGGTGGGATGAGGACCTCCAGCGAGATTAGTTTGTGATCTGATCTCACCAGTGAGGGGTATACTTTCGGTGTTGAACATTGTGCTCCCATGTTCGTGATGATGAGATCAAGTATGTTTTCTCCTCTTGTGGGGATGGTGACTAGTTGTTCCATGGCATTTGAGTTTATGAATTCCAGGAACCTTTGGGCTAGGGTGTTTGGGCTTGAGTAGTGTTCCCAGTCTATATTAGGGTAATTGAAGTCACCTAGTATGATGGTGTTTGGTGATACATTTATCCCTCTAGTGTTTTCAGGAAGGCCATGTGAGGTTCCTGAGTTTGTGAGGTGGCCTGTAACATGCTACAATTTGCAGAGCAGTCTTGCCTATGGTTAATTGCACCTGGATGGTCTCTGATGCATCGTTGCCACCAGTCTTGAGGTGTGGGTGTCCTTGATGAATATGGATACCCCCTCCTTTCTTGGTATTGTCCGGATTTTGGGGCGGAGCATGATAAGAGGTAAAACCTGATAGTGCTGGGGTGCTCTCAGGAGCCTTGAACCAGGTTTCTGTCACTGCACAGACATCGATGTTCTCCATACTGAGAAGGGCCTCGAGTGCGTGCATTTTGAGATTTAGACTTCTGGCATTGAGCAGCATTACCCTTAGTTTTTCCTTTTTGTGTTCTAGGGTGGTAGGTTTAGAATTTGAGCCTTGCCTAAAAAGGCACTATGGGGTGGCAAGAGCCTTTGCCAATATCCGGAATCCCAGGGTGACAGGTGCAAGCCGTCCCTTGCGAAGCAGCGTGGCTTGTCCAGCATGTCATCCCAGGCAGACAGACATTGGATCCCCTTTGAATGACACCAGAGTTTAAGCCAATTGTTAAAGCTGATCATCTTATCTCTGTATTGTGGCATCATTCTTGGTGAAGGTAGGATACTGCTCAAGGTCAGGGTCATACCTGCCTGGGCTACATAATCAGAGAGCTCCTCAATGTCTCTTTTCATGTAGTCCAAGGAGGTGCGTCTCAGGTCGTTTACACCAGCGTGGACAATGACTGAGTCATATTTGTACCTGCTGTTGAGAGACCTGAGTGCTTGCATTATGTGGCGGATTCTAGCGCCCGACAGGCAGCTTACTGTGACCTTCTCCTTACTCAGTCTGGTGGCGGGACGTCAGTGTGTCTGACTATGGAATCACCAATGACTAGTGTGTCTGGCATTGTGTTTGGCCTTAAGGGCTGTGACTGTTTGACACTCTGACTGTGAGGTCTATGTGTTGCAGGTGTTGTGTTCTGAGGTGGTGGTTGTTTGGGTGTCTGCTTTGGTGGCCTCTGCTGTTTTGGTAGATTTTTGATCAGAGCCGAGTATGTCTTTGTGTGTTTATGTGTATGATTTGAGGTTGTGATGGTACTATGTGAGACTGGGTCTATAGTGTGTGTGGTAACCTTCTCCTCCTGACTGGTCTTGCCAGTCCTATGTTGAGAGCTCAGCCTCCAGTTTGGCCGTATAGTTGCATCTCTCGCATGTATTTGTGTTTTGTGGGAGGAGGAGAGGGTTGTCTGTGTACATGAGGCAATTGTAACATTGCCTCAGTATTCCCAGGTTCACCAGCTGAGCAGGAGAGGACACTAGCAACTGATCCTCGACATGCTAGAATGACTAGACAAAAACTTTAAAAGAGATTCCGGGGACGTGGGTAACCGAGAAATGGGGTTTGCCTTTTGGGGTGCTATCTATAAGAGTGCCGTATCAAGGTAATAAGTACTGTAGGAGCAAGTGCTAGGTTTAACAGATAGAGAAAAGTCTACTTGGAGTCAAGTGAGATGATCTTTTAGGTATTAGAGAAAGTGCTAGTAACAGGGATGCTTAAAGGTAAGATTGAAAAGAATGCACTCTGCAGTGTGCACTAGAGAAGTTAGATATGAAAGTAGGTAACTTGAGTTTTACCTGTTTAAAAAGTTAAGGTTTAGTGGAGAGTTACTATTTTAAAACAGCAAGATGGACTGAAAGGGGTAGTTACTTTTGTATTTTGGTACTATGAAATACTGTAGGATGGCCAATAAATTTAAATAATTGAAGGGGTGGGATTTCAAAAGTGATGGTTTTGTGATTACTCACATAAGCCAGTGAAAGTAGAGAGAAATGAGATATATGGTCAGATTAGCATAAGAGGCGGGCAACTAGAAAGACAGTGGTATTTAACAAGACAACTTAAATGGGTGGGAGGGAGGGAAAAATTCCTGACTCAGAACAGAGAGAGCTGTGGTCTCTTTTGAAGTTTAATATGCTGTTAAAACAGAATGCAAGCAAAACACAAGGTAAATAAAACAAACTACAGTATTCAAAATATAGAAAGGTAATACAGAAATACAAAAAATAACAGCAATAAAGTTGTGAAACCCCCATATAAACACAAGTGCCCCATACAGTATAGTCGCACAAGAATAAATGTATTGAAAGCACATTGGGGGATGTCAGGGAAGGGAAACAAATTTATAACATGCGAGGAATGATGAATTAATCCCATACAGGTGGTAGTCCATAAAATAAAACATAAGCAATACTAAGCATTGCACAGCTATGCTGACCAGTTGTAAGCATTGTGTAAATATGAATGCTAAGCAATGAGTAGCCCAGGTAAATGGATTTGCCCATTGGTAAGCAGTGCTGAACCTCCCCCTTTAAGTACTGCTAACCTTAGCTAAGCAGGTTTGCCCATAGCTTAGCTTAGCTCAGCATATTCAAAACCATGCAATCACAGCAAAAGTTGGGAAATTGGCCATATTTAAACCTCGCAGGTGGGAATACAGCTCATAACTGGTTGTAGCTCCCTACTGTAGGCAGTATGGCAGGTGTTGGAGAAGGCTTGCACTTTCGGGTGCAGCACTGGGGCATACAGGAAAAAAAGGTCATGGTAGGACTGCTTGTTGAAAACCATGATGCGAGACTGCTCCAGGACCAGTACCAGGGTTCCTAATATAAAGCAGAGGCCTAGGAAAGTCTCACCCATGACCTCACCACTGCCACTGCCATTCCTCAGACTGGTGAGCAGGTCCGGCACCACTATGCCGACTTGAAGCGGTGGAAGGGGAGCTCTTGGAAGACTGGGTCCAAGAAGTACGGTAGAGGGGTGATGTCCATGGCATGTGTAAGTATTCATATCAATAACTGTTTACTAAAGTCCAGCCTGTGTATGTGATGGATAGGTATGCATAAATGTTTCTCTATCTTCTTTACAGCTCCAGCTGAGTGGGCTGTGAACCAGCAAGCCCATGCAAGCAGGTTGCAAAGGCTGCATCGCGAGGCTGCTGAGTAACAATCTAGCTTGTAGTACTCATACCAAATAAATATAAAGGAGTAGAATGTCACCTGGCGGTATTAAAATGGGTATGGTTTGTACTGAATAAACCAGACAATATTACAGTAATAGTCTCATATAGGTCATATATGATTAAAATTGTAACTGTCTGTCAATAAAATTCAAAACCCTGGTTGTGTTTACTCTGGTATGGTATGAATTGAAATGTGTACAGGTTATGCATAGCAACTATAGCTCTGAAAGCATTAAACAATCAAGTCTCATCTGTTAGTATCTCTGTAAGACACAAGAATAACTGATATTAAAAATGTCATGCACCAAGATCTGATATCTGAATAGTAATGTTGTGTTAACCACTGTTTTCCACACTGTGCTATGTCAAAAGGTATCTATAGAAGTGCATGTATAAGAATGTAGTAATTACAAGGTCAGATTGTACAACAAAGAGAGAGTGACACAGGAATCATTCAAGGAAGAGACAGCAGTTTCTTAATAGCTTCTTCTGATGGAACACACAGTTGTTATATTTTTAGCAGAAACAGCCACGGTTCAAATCCCGGGATTGGTAGTAGGCTGTATGCATAATTTCAACTAGTATTTTGTGAAAATGTGTAGAAACAGTCAGGTAGTGTTAACAACCATTCCCTCCACAGGTCTTCCAGGAAAGAGAAGGTATAAAGTAGCTAGAAGAAAGTTCTAGTTATACTGTGTCCAACACCCATGTTCCAACCCCAAGGCTGCAAATGACAGAAAGATAAGTCCATACACCAAGTGGTCTCCCCAAGAAATATTCAAAAGTGTCATGTGGTCACAGCTACTGGTCCCTGCTAACAATAACCAGGGTGACCGATAGAAATCAAGGCAGTGTGTGTCAGTAGCACCACACAGTATGAGTGCACATATGTAACCCTGACTATGTCAATATGATAGAAACAGTCATGTAGTCTTAACAAACATTCCCTCCACAGGTCTTCCAGGTAAGAGAAAGTCTAAAGTAGCTATATAAGAAGGTTGTAATTATACTGTGTACAAACATACCACTGCCCAACCAAAAGCCATAGTTGTAATAATACCTGTAGAGCAATGATCATTAAAGATGTGACCAGTGCAAGAATCTATATTTGCTAACAGGCATCCCCCCCCCCCACATTATCTTCACCAATAATCTAAACACATAAATGAATGGGCATGTTTTCCACCAAACCTACTGTTGGGACATGTGTCTTGTTGTTCTACAAATGTTGAAATGTATTCCAGTTAATGTTCCATGTTCAAATAATATCATTGTTGGCCTGTAACCTGCATGTTGGTGTAATGCCCACTGTGTTTCCAAATATGCATGTGGTCTATTTGCTATGCAAATGTTCCAAACCTGTTGTTTTGGGTTAATGAGAATACTTATGCATGCTGTTATAACTAATCTTGGAATGTGTGTACCATTACTAACCAACATATGTTCTAAAACTGCAATGACACAGCACATCAGGGAAGGCCAATCCCAGTGGATTCGCCTCTCCCACCTCATCTGGCCATGGCACCACACCCCAGCACATCTGGGACCCACCCCGGGATCTCTTCATCTGCTGGTCCTGCACCACCTACTGCTGGAACCTCCTCAGGGGATGGTGCTCATCCCACCCTGGGCACGGGCACTGACAGGGTTCTGTCACCCAAATCCAGGTCTGGGGTCTTGTGCGTAGCAAGCTCCACAAGGAATTTGGAGATATGCTATGGCAGCTTGAGGGCTGCATGGCACAATTAGAGGGTCAGCCTGCCCCTCCTGCTCAGTCCCCAGCACAGCCACCTTTGAGGCTGTAAAGATGCAGTGGTGACTGCCCATGGGTAGGGACCTCATTCCCACTGTATCCATTTGGGGACTCGTGGGCTTCCGATTACCAAACACCCCTCCCTGTCCAACATGTTTACCCCCCACATGTGTCATATACTGCCCTCGTATGCTGTCTTACCTGTCTTCCTACCCAACCTACCTCCCCAAATATACCTACTATCCTTCCCCAACAGCCCACTCTCACCTTAAAAAGGGAAATCTGTTCCAAAAAAAACTGTTGTCCCATACATAGCTGTCCATTTTGCACACATGTCCACTGGACACATGTAATCTTGTCTAACTGGATTCACAACACGTTATTGTTGCCCTCACCCCTCTCTCACAGGGGTTTGAGTGTCCAAATGTACCTCAAAATTCAGTATATATGCACAGCTGTTTCTGTAGAAGAAATGGACAGTTATGGATCTTCCCTACATCCATCCTACACATCCCTAGCTGTCTTTCATTTTGTTTTACTTTCTTTGTGCCCCCTTTTTCACCACTTTCCTATCACCCCTTTTTCTTTACTTTTGAAGAAATTAATGCAGGGGTAAGCAGGGATAAGCAGTAGTAAGCAGGACTAAGCCTGTTTGCACAGTGCTAAGCAATGCCTACCCAGATTAAGCACTTCTAAGGCTGTTTGTCAGCATAGTTAACTGGAAGTTAGCATTGCTTACTGCAGTGCAAACCCGCTTACAACTGCTTTAAAGTGCCTTAATCACTCTGTATCCAACAGCCCATATTCAGCCCAGCAACAAACTTATCAGCCCTAGCAAGTCTTGAACCCAGGACCCTGCACACCATAGCCACAGCAAGTTACCACTAAGCCATCTGAGCTGTAAATATGCCTGATGTTTATTCAAACATATCATGCAGCACAGTCATTCAACAGTAGGGGAAATGTGTGTGTGTGTATATATATATATATATATATATATATATATATATATATATATATATATATATATATATATATATATATATATATATATATATATATATATATATATATATATGCAGTGCAGTCAGACATCAGATCCACACTCTGAACGTTGTACTGCAAGAAATCTGACCAATGGTTGTCTAAATGGGGGTGAAGGGGCCCAAACCACGGACCTCTTTCAATTATTGCCCTTATCCCTTCCTTCCCAGCAAAACTGTTCTGCCTTGCAACAAAATAATAAGGCCTGCCAAGTCTTGAACCCAGGGCCCTGTAAACTACGATCAAAGCAAATGATGACATTCCAAACATATGAGTTAGTAGAGACATTCAACAGTAGGGAAAGGAGTATGTAAAATCAGTCAGGTACTCCATATATACATGTATATATTGGCGATGCATATATGTGGAGAAATCGATACATAATACACACACACACACACACACACACACATATATATATATATATATATATATATAGAGAGAGAGAGAGAGAGAGATAGATACATCCACATTTATATTCACATATATGCATACATTAGAAAGGTGAATAAATACATACATACATATATACATTAATATATGTATATACAAATATACAGAAATATATGACAGCTACAAACACATGCAATCAGTCGGTCATGCTGCTGTGGACTAGAAGTGTAAATTGGAAGATGCACTCACTGGAAGTATCCCTTAAAATGGGGAACAATGACATCTGTGCTGTAACAGAGACCTGGTTAAAGGCAGCAGGAAGCACCCCTGCACTATCATCCTATAACTCATTCCACAACTTTTGGCTGTAGAACCTGGACTGAAGCTCCTCTGGTTAAAGGCAGCAGGAATCCTCCCTGTACTATCAGCCTATAACTCATTCCACAACTTTTGGCTGCAGAACCTGGACTGAAGCTCCAAAGGTGGTGGTATTTTCATATTCATTAAGGATGCACACACCTCCAGAGTGGTAAACCAACATTATGCATTACAGATCCTGCAGGCATAGCTAACATTAGGTAAGAGAGTGGTTCAGGTTGTAGACTGCTGTAAGTCCCCAAACCTTTCCCAAGACTAACATTCCATGTCCCCAAACACCCTGGAGAATATTAGTGTCCAGCCTAACACCCTCATACTGGCTGACTTCAACTACCCCACCATTAACTGGGAAAGCTACTCATGTACTGAAGCATATGCCCATCACATCGACCTGGTCATTCATAACATGGGCGACTGTTCTACATCAATAGTCAACTCCTCCCTTGTTATATCTGAACACAAATTAATCACCTTTGGAAATCCACAGCCCTCCCACCCCCACCCCTGCACAGGTAACCACCATGAAAAGCCTTTCCAAAGCTAACTATGGCCTCCTAAAAACAGAGGCAGCCAACCTCATGGCAGCCATGCAAATGGAGACTAGTTGTATGACAGCAGAATCTAACAACAATGCACTATGAACACGTATACAAATTCATGGATACCGCTATACCCAATACAACCAGGACCCTCACCTCCAAAAAAGGAAGCTGATCTAGTGGTCCCCTGCCATAAAGAAACTGTACAACAGAAGGAGGGAACTGATATGGAATAAGCTGAAGTCCCAAGACTGGAAATAAACCCTTATCAGCCTCAATTAAAAGTTGAGATCCTTCATCAAATACCACAAAGTTAGCTGTGAGAACAGAATTGCAGCACATAGTAAAGACAACTACAAGGCCTCATACAGTTATGTAAAGAATCTCCATGGCAATATCAAGATTTCTTCTGAGCTACTAGACAATGGTACCTCCCAGACTGAGCCAATAAATAATGCCAATGTACTGGCTGACAGATTGAGTACAAACTTTACCCCTTCCCCCCAAGGACCAATCACAATACCAGTACAATGCTAGGCACCCAGTATTACTGCATCACAGGTTAAAACACCACTGTCCAAGGCCAAGAATACAGCTTCTATGGGACCTGACATTATCCCTGGCTGTGTTCTACATGAAATACAGTGTGACCTGGCACCTCATCTGAGTGCTCTGTTCAAGCACAGCCTCACCTCAGGCTTTGTCCCTACTGAACTGTGCACTGCTACAGTCACCCCTCTCCACAGAAAAGGTGTGACTACAGACCCTGGGAAATACTGCCCCAACTGACTGACAAGTTTGTTATGCGAAGCTATGGAATGCATCATAATGCACCGAATAAACAGGGATATGGGAATCTGCAGACTTAGCATCCCACACAGTTTACTTTTGTGAATGGTAGGTCATACCTGGTCATTCAAACTGGTTAACCTATTGGCGTCAGTCACCTGAGCTGTGGATGAAGGCAAGGTGGCACATACAGCCTACCATGATCTGGCCAAACCCTTTGATAACATTCCCCACTCAGGAATCATGAAATAACTCAATAAGCTTGGTATCATGCCCTATATCACTAGGTGGGAACACAGGCACAAACACAGGGGTAGATTGGACATACTTCTATCATACATTAAGACAATTGCAAATGTCACTGGGTTCGTTGCAACATCCTTTATGAGGAACATGATGTTGGTAATACCAATAGATGCAAATATTTACTGACTGCATTCCCCAGAGTCCATGACTGATTTACCAAGGACACCAACTGTCTGGGGAACAGACAAAACATAACAGGCAGATATGTGGCCAGTCTGGTCATGACATCACTCACTACATGCATGTCCACACAATTCCTGTCAATCTATCAATCCACCATGTGTATAACAGCACTGATGACATAGAATCTGTTCACAAATCTGGGGATATGTCTCCCATGTTGGTTGGCTGTCTTCACTTGTCCTGTCCTGTGATGTATTGCCACCTATTGTATGTGAATCTGTAGGTCACCAGCTCTGTAATGTCCCCCACACAGGCAAGGAAAAGGGGCAAGGACCATGTTAGGGAATGTCCCATATGTTGGAACAAGCAACAGTGTCCAGGCCCACAGCACAATACAATGTGGGCACCGACATAGTGGTATGAACATAGCAATACCTGACATCTGCACATCTGTACAGAGGATAGACAAAAAGTAGATAGCTAACAGGTTATGCATTAGAATGTATGTTTTGAAAGATAGACATCTGAAACTGAAAGGTATGCCATTACTACATGACAGCAGTCCTCAATGACATGTCCTAAAAACATAGTAGTCTACAATTAATATCAACATATCAGATCAATATCCAAAAGGAAATACATAAAAACATACAGCTCAAACATCAAGAACAAGACAGTCCAGTCAGTACTCAGAGTTCAGCTTTACATGCAGGGGTGCATGGTTCCAGTACTACAATCTGCAATCTACTCTTACTTGGAAAAACACCATTAAAAATAGTAATGTAATGATACAATACATGCAAGTGTGACTGCATATAACCTGGGATACTACCCAAGTATGAAACAAATACAAAGAGAAAATATTGAGGTACTACCCATGTATACTCAGGTGTCCCATACAGTATACTCACACCCCTTGCTACTGTCATGACAGCACACAGACACATGTTATGTACATGGAATTAAATACACATATTAAAGATGTCATTACCCTGCTATTTTATCAGACTAGACTGTGATCACTGGTTACCAAGACTGAGCTATGCATAGCAGGTTTAAGCATTGCTTAAATGTAAATGATAAGCAGATTTGCGCACTGGTAAGCAAAGCCTACATAGTGTAAGAGCATATTCGTTTAACCATACATTAGCACCGCTTAGCTTAGCACAAACCCGCTCAAACCCACTTAAAGCCATTTTAAAGCACCTTAATCACCCTGTCTCCATCAGCCCTTGTTCTGCCCAGCAACAAAATAAATAGCCCTTGCAGGTCTTGAACCCAGGACCCTGTACACTATAGTTACAGCACTTAACCACTAAGACATCTGAGCTGTGAGAATAGCTGTTCCTTTTTCAAATATATCATTCGGTACACGTACTGAATAGTCATGTTTCTGTATC
>NC_056737.1:1123844937-1123873066 GCF_019279795.1 Protopterus annectens
CAGGGTATACACTTTCGAACATCTACATTTATGGTAGGTACAAAACTGTACTTTTTGTACCTACCATAAATGTGGATCTTTCAATCTTCACTGCTGCAGTCAAATTCTCCCTCCATCCCCTCTTTCTTAGCTAGGACTTATTTACATGTTTCTACCCTATACTACCTATGTGGTGTATTTGTTGGTAGCTGAACTTTTTGGTTTTATTTTTCATGTATGCTCTTTTAGCAAAAAGTATTGCCTACCTATTTGGGGGCACCTGACATCTGGGGCAAGAAAAACTGAAGAAAATGGCGTCGGCTGCATCTTATATACCCCTGGCGCACTGACGTCAGGGAAGAAGCGACAGCAAATGACACCGGACCAAGACTTTGGAACTCTGGCCGGCTGTGGGACCGCCTGATGGCAGGATAACCCAAGTGTAATAACTGTAGCAGTGAAGACACTCTAACATCTACATTTATGGTAGGTACAAAACTGTACTTTCTGGCTATTGTAGATGATGTTTTCTTTGAATCTAGCCTTACCCCAGACACTTTACCACCAGCCCCCAGAAAACCTGACTGGTACTACAGAGTACCTAACTCTCACAAGTTCCTCTTCAAGAATCCCACTGCGGATCCAGAGACCATTTCCCAAGGACCAAAAGGCATTAAGGCTACTGCTGCCAAACATCCTACCCCTTCCGATAGAGATTCTAGAGCCTTGGATAGATTGGGTAAGAAGGTTTACACTTCTGCTACTTTGGCCATTACGGCTTTAAATTGCCAGTTTCATATGTTAAAAGTATCAGCAGCTTATTATGTGACTACTTAAACAGAAAATTATGTTGATTCCTGACTGTGCTGAACACAAAGACTTGCAAGATTTAATGCATTCTGCAGAACAAGTTGGTAAACATACTTTGCAGTGTGGTTTCGATGCTTTAGAAGCATCTTGCAGGGCTGCTGTCACTGGGTCTGTACTTAGAAGGCATGCTTGGCTTAAGGAACAAAACTTGCCAGATCATGTTAAAGCTAAACTACTGGATGCACCCTTAAACCAAGACCACCTTTTTAGCAAGAAAGCAGAGGAAGTCCTCAAAAATATGGAGGAAAAAGCTAAATCTATGCAAACTGTTGAAGATTTTCTACAAGTTCAGCCTCCCAGATTCAGTAGGCATTGGCCTTCAAAGAACTGGTCCTTTCCAGTCCCTTCTAGGCCTTCTCAGTCCAAACCCAGGAACAGCAGACCACCAAGACTTCAGTCTCAGGATACGCACAGATCTAAGCAGTGGGGGGCTCCCACTTCCAAAGCAGAGAGTAGTAAGCCACCCCCTATGGAAAAATGTCACAATGACGTAACCTTAACCCTCCCAAGCCCTGCTCAACTACTTGCTCCCTTAGGAGGAAAGCTCACCCTGCATGCAAAAAACTGGGAACTCATTACCCAGGACAAATGGGTTTTGAACATAGTTTCCCGAGGATACAGATTCCACTTTCACACATTACCAACCCCAAATGGTTGGCCAGGCCTAGCCCCAAATCAATGGACGGAGGCACAACAGCAGGATGTTCATCCTGTTTCACTGTTGCAGTCATTACAATTGGGTTATCTTGCTGGCAGGCTACCCGCAGTCGGCCCGAATTCCAAAGTCTAGGTCTGGCGTCGATTGCTGTCGCCTCCTCCCTAACGTCAGCGCGCCAGGGGTATAAAAGATGCACGCGACGCCATTTTCTTCAGTCTTTCTTGCCGCGCGGTGCCCGAAGCAAAAGCAGTTCGCAAGTGCCGGTCGGCCAACTCCTGAGATTTTCGATTTCGAATTTCAGATCCGAAGTCTTCATTAAAGCTAAGTACCCTGTTGGGGAAACTTTTTTCTTGCTCCAGACCGATGTCAGAAAAAGTTAATAATTGTATTTCTTGTGGGAAGCAAATGCCTCATAAGGATTTTCATTCTAACTGTATTCCTTGCCTGGGCCCTGACCACGACGCTGCTAGTTGTCGGTTTTATGCTAGATTTAACCAACGCACTATTAAGCGTCGGTACGATTTTGCATTTCATTATTTTGGTAGAAGATTCAATTATATAATGCCGCTGGAACAGCCGACTACCGGAGTTTATAAAAAGTGCAAGGAAAAAGAAAAGGATAGGCATCAGAGATCCAAAACCGATCACGAGGCTTCCGGTAGCCCTGTCGCCGGTTCTCAGTGAGGTGCTTTCGCAGCGCCTGACACCCGCTACCTCAGAGCCACAGGCCGCTTCCGACTCCCATGTGGAGCCGACTAGGCCTCTGGATACTCAAGGTATTGGACACTCGGAAACTATTCCCTCAGATGGGTCCGGACCGCTGAGCAGGCATCGGCTTCTGAGGGTGTTTTCAGGCCTGCACAGGTATATGTAAAACCTACTTCAGCTTCAAAGGCAAAGACTAAATCAGCTCTAAAGACAAATAAACAAGTACAGCATTCTCCTGGACATGCCACCATGCCTAAAAAACAGATGGTAAAAATGGCGGAAGACATAATTACTTTGATCAGGGGTTCCCATCCCCCTCCTGATAAGAGGCCTAGGCAAGAGATAGAATATGAATCTTCAAATCAGGTTTCCATTTCCTCTGATTACTCTTCTGAACAGGAATATTCTCTTCCTCCCTATGAGGATTCTGATGCTGAAGAATCTATCCCTTCAGCCTCTCCTCCTGAGGATTACTCTTTTGGGAGGACACTGCATACTATGAGGGAGCATTTCCACTGGGAGAGCCAAGATTACTCAGAATCCAAGAAAAGGCTCAGAGACTTCCTATTATTACCTCAGCACAGGCGCCTTGCTATCCCTCCTGTTTTAGACATTGTAGATGATGTATTTTCAGAGTCCGGTCTGTCTCCAGACTCTTACCACCAGCTCCTGTTAAGCCAGACAGATACTACAGGGTTCCAGATTCACATAAATTTCTTTATAAAAACCCGGCTGCTGACCCAGAAACTATCTCTCAGGGTCCCAAAGGGGTCAAGGCTTCCACTGCAAAAAACCCTATCCCCTCTGATTGGGATTTTAGGGCCCTGGACTGATGGGGGGAAAAAGATTTGTACTTCTGCTGCCTTGGCTGTAAGAGCTTTAAATTGCCAGTTTCATATGCTTAAATATCAGCAATATCTCATGTCACTACTTAAACAGAAAATGTTGACAAATTCAGAATGTGCAGAAAACAAAGAAATGCAGGATTAATTGCATGCAGCTGAACAAGTGGGAAAGCATACTTTGCAATGTGGTTTTGATTCTCTAGAGGCCTCCTGCAGGGCCGCGGTTACAGGTTCTGTCATTAGGAGGCATGCTTGGATAAAAGAACAGAATCTGCCTGATCATGTTAAAGCAAAACTATTAGATGCTCCATTACAGCATGATACTTTGTTTGGTGTTAAAGCAAAAGAGGTGTTAAAGAAAATGGAAGATAAAGCTAAATCTATGCAAACAGTCAAGGATTTCCTGCAGGTACAGACTCCCAGATTTAGCAGGAACTGGCCTGCAAGGAATTGGTCCTTTCCAGTGTCAGACAAGCCACAAAGAGGCAGATACAGATGCCCCAGAGGCAAATCACAGCCCTAAGGCTCATACAGGCCTAAACAATGAGGTGCTTCTACCTCCAAAAGCGGAGAAGAAAAATCACAGCCATACAGGAAACAGTCTCATTGACTTTCCCCTGCCAGCACCAAGCACTTATCTTCTGGCAGCCCCTTTGGGGGGAAAACTAGCACTTTTTTATCAAAATTGGCACACGATCACCCAGGACAAATGGGTCTTAAATATCGTATCGCAAGGCTACAGGTTCCACTTCCACACCCTGCCAAGGCCAAACGGTATACCAGACCTGCCTCTCAATCGGTGGGCAAAGGCACAAAAACAAGTTTCAGCCCTCATGGACATGAGAGCCATTCAGCTAGTACCACAGCAAGAGCAGGGACTAGGATTCTACTCAAGGCTATTCTTGGTGCCCAGAAAGGACAAAGCCTGGAGACCAATACTGGACCTGTCTATCCTAAACACATTCCTGGATATTCCAAAATTCAAAATGTTAACTCTGCAGCAGCTTCTGCCCATGCTGGGCAAGAAGGCTTGGCTTGTGTCTTTAGACCTAAAAGAGGCATACCTGCATGTCCCAATCAGACAGTCATGCAGAAGATACCTCAGATTTATAGCTGGCTCGATGCACTACCAATTCTCTGCACTGCCCTTTAGCTTATCTACTGCACCCAGGGTCTTCACAAAATGCCTGGCACCAGTGATTGCATTTTGCAGACAAAGAGGAATACAAATATATCCTTACTTGGACGACTGCCTTATTCAAGCAGAGAACAAGGACATTCTACTACAATATCTGGCGTTTGTAAAAAGATTACTAACAGGTCTAGGGTACACAGTAAACAAAAAGAAATCAAAACTCGTACCCTCTCATGAGATAATATTCCTGGGTGCAAGCTTAAATACAACTGCCCAGATGGCTTATCTCACGCCAGACAAACACAGACAACTGACTACTTATTTCAAAATGTTGGCAACAAAGGCCCAGTTATCTGTAAGAAAAATTCTGCAGGCTTTGGGCTTCATGGCATCCTGCATTCTGCTAATTCCATATGCAAGACTGCATATGAGGAAACTTCAATGGTATCTAAAAAGTGTTTGGACTTAACATTGCCACAGCCTGGAAACATTAATTACCCTCATTCCCTGCCTGCAACAGGAGTTTCGATGGTGGGCAGAAGCCTGTCACCAGAACAAGGGACAGCCATTCACCTTACCCACAACCAGGCAGACATTGACAATAGATGCATTAGATTATTCCTGGGGGGCCCATATGGCAGGAAGATGTATTCAGGGCGCATGGTCCGCAAGTCAGATGCATTTACATATCAATCAAAAAGAGATGCTAGCTTTTCAGAATGCCCTGACAGCCTTCAAGGATCTACTTCATCCAGGACAACTACTGATAAGGACGGACAATACTACAGTCATGTGGTACATAAACAAGCAGGGGGGCACATATTCCTACCCCCTCTGCAGGCTAGCCATGAACTTGTGGGACACAGCATTGACTTACCAAGTACATCTGCAAGCGCAATTCCTGCCAGGAAGGACAAATACTCTGGCAGACGAACTAAGCAGAAACCTAATGGATCCCCACGAGTGGAAATTGAATCCACAAGTCTTCAACATGATAACAAGGAACTGGGGATGCCCGGGCATAGACCTGTTTGCCTCCCCTCGTAACTACTAACTACAGAGATTCTGCACAAGGACTTATCACAAGCAAGCATGGAAAGTGGATGCTCTGTCTTTCAGCTGGAAAGACCTAACAGTATATGTCTTTCCTCCTCTGCCTCTCCTCCCCAAGGTACTCCTCAAGGTCAGACAAGAGAGACCAAAAATGATACTGATTGTCCCAGACTGGCCCCGCCAGCACTGGTACACAATCCTAAAGAGCTTGTCTCATTGCCCAGCTTGGACATTACCTCATATTCCTCACTTATTGACCCAATAAGACAGATACTGCACAGCCAGCTCACGACCTTAAACCTGGCAGCATGGCAGATAATGTAGCCAGTCAAGACACACCTCTTGCTAAACCAGTGATGGATGTTATTTTGGAGGCCAGGAGGCCTAGCACCAGAAAATCTTATGCAGAAAAATGGAAGAGATTTTGTGCTTGGAACCAGGCACAAGGTTTTGGCACGATTGTTCCAGATATTCCTCAGATTTTACAATACCTAACTGAGATGCTTGATAAAGGCCTTTCCTTTTCTTCAATTAAAATTCATGCCTTGGCCATTTCAGCTCATTACAATACAGATCCACCAATTTTTTCTCATCCTTTACTAAGGCAATACCTCCGAGGGGCCAAAAACATAAGACCTCCAAGGAGAGCACCAATACCTGTATGGGACCTCAACTTCATCTTGGAAAAACTCATACTGCCTCCGTTTGAACCAGCCTCTGCAGCTGATATAAAATTCTTATCCTGGAAAACAGCTCTGCTCCTAGCAATAACCTCTGCTAGACGAGTCTCCGAGTTACAGGCACTCATGGCTGTGGAACCTTTTATCATTTTCCATCCTGACAGGGTTTCTCTGCGGACAAGCCCTACATTTATGCCTAAGGTAGTGTCCAGTGTGGCCCTTAACCAAACAATTCATTTGCCTACCTTTTATCCAGACCCTCAGAGTAAGGGTGAGAGAATTCTGCATTCTTTGGATATTCACAGGCAGCTACGCTTCTACTTGGACAGAACCAAAGCTTTCAGAAAGACTGACCAACTTCTAGTGGCATATGCTGCAGGATCACAAGGAAAGCCTCTCTCAAAGCAGACTATTTCAAAGTGGATAGGTCACTGCATTCGTTTCTGCTATTCACAGCATGGCAAATCAGTGCCTAAGGGCATTTGGCCACATTCAACTAGAGCAGCAGCCACTTCAGCAGCCTTCCTCAGAGGAGTACCAACTAAAGACATCTTAGAGGCTGCAACTTGGAGTTCAGTGCACACTTTTACAAAGCACTATCACTTACCTCTCTACTCTAAATCCAGGGCAGGCTTTGCCACTGCAGTTCTGCAGGGCCGGATAGCCTCTCCTAATCCTGTTTAGCTCCAGCCTCCCAACCTTAGCTTTGGGATTCAACCCAATTTTAATGACTGCAACAGTGAAACACGATGAACATAGTACAGTTGTGTACTGCTTATTGGCATAATTTAGCCTACCATTTTAGGGGCACCTGACATCTGGGGCAAGAAAAACTGAAGAAAATGACGTCAGCTGCATCTTTTATACCTCTGGCGCACTGACGTCAGGGAGGAGGCGACAGCAACCGATCCGGACCTAGACTTTGGAATTCAGGCCGACTGCGGGTAGCCTGCCAGCAGGATAACCCAATTGTAATGACTGCAACAGTGAATACACTCTAACATCTACATTTATGGTAGGTACACAACTGTACTTTCTCTCTCCTCAGTATCAGGGCTATTCAACCAGTCCCAGCAGAACTAAGGGGACAAGGTTTTTATTCAAGACTTTTTCTGGTACCCAGAAAAGAAAACTCCTGGCGTCCTATCCTGGACCTGTCTATTCTCAACACCTTTCTGGTGGTTCCAAAATTCAAAATGCTAACTCTTCAACAGCTTCTTCCTATGCTAGCCAAGGATGCCTGGCTGGCAACCCTAGACTTAAAGGAAGCTTACCTGCACATCCTAATAAGTGAATCCTGCAGACAATACCTACGGTTCAGGGTGGGCTCCATGCACTTTCAGTTCTCTGCACTTCCCTTTGGCTTATCTACTGTGCCCAAGGTGTTCACAAAGTGTCTAGCTCCAGCCATTGCAATTTGCAGGCAGAGAAATATTCCAATTTACCCATACCTGGACAATTGTTTGATTCAGGTATTAAGCCAGGACTTGCTATTACAACACTTGGCATTTGTAAAGAAACTTCTAACTTCACTGGGTTACACTGTCATCGAAAAGAAATCTCACCTAGTACCCTGCCAACAGATTGTATTCCTGGGAGCAAGCTTGAACACAACTTCCCAGGTGGCATTCCTCACTTCGGAGAAACAAGTTAATTTGACAACCTACTTCAAACTATTGCCACAAAACCCCAGCTATCTGTAAGGAAAATACTGCAAGCTCTGGGGTTCATGGCCTCTTGCATTCTGCTAATTCCATATGCGAGACTGGATATGAGGAAACTCCAGTGGTATATAAAAAGTTTATGGTGTCCGCATTCTCAGGACCTGGAAACAATTATTCCTATCATTCCTTGTCTAAGGACAGAGTTCCTTTGGTGGGCAGAAGCCTGCTACCACAACAAGGGACTCACTTTCATTCTACCCCCTGCCGCCCAAACCCTAACAACGGACGCATCAGACTATGCATGGAGGGTTCACATGGCAGGGCAGTGCATTCTGGGCAAATGGAACCTGAGGCAGATGCACCTGCATATCAGTCAAAAAGAAATGTTAGCTGTACAGAATGCTCTGACAGCCTTCAAAGACCTTATTCTTCCAGGACAACTATTGGTAAAGACAGACAACAGCACAATTATGTGGTGCATAAACAAGCAGGGGGAGCCCACTTCTACCCTCTCTGCAGACTAGCCATGGCTCTGTGGAGCACAGCCTTGAGCTACCAAGTGCACCTACAAGCCCAATTCCTGCCAGGCAAACTAAATTCACTGGCAGATGACTTCAGAAGAAATCTCATGAACCCACACGAATGGAAACTAGAACCCAAAATATTCAACCTCTTGAGGAACAAATGGGGGACCCCAGAGGTAGACCTGTTTGCCTCCCCTCAGAACTACCAATTGAACAAATTCTGCACCAGAACTCCCCACAGTCAGGCCTGGAAAGTGGATGCCCTGTCCTTTACCTGTGAAAGCCTCTCGGTTTATGTCTTTCCCCCTCTGCCTCTCCTCTCGAAGGTTCTACTAAAGATCAAACAGGACAAGCGAAGAACAATACTGATTGCACCAGACTGGCCATGCCAGCACTGGTGTACCGCCTCTTGCGCAGTCTGACACTATAACAACCATGGCACCTGCCTCAGACCCCCATCCCTGCTGTCCCAGCAGGCAGGCCAGATTCTGCACCCTCATCTTCAAACCCTGAACCTTGCAGCCTGGCTAATTCCATGAGCTCTCCTTTAGCATCCCTCAGTAAGCAGGTGCGGGATGTCATTCTGGAGGCAAGGAGGCCTAGTACCAGAAAATCCTATGCTGAAAAGTGGAAAAGATACTGTTCCTAGAGCCAGGCTCAGGGGATGGCTACAGCGGTGCCCAGCTTACCCCATATTCTAGAGTACTTAACAGAAATGCTCCACAAGGGCTGATCCTTCTCGTCAATTAAGATTCATGCCACTGCCATTTCAGCACATTATAATACCGAGCCACCCCTCTTCTCTCACCCCTTGCTAAAACAATTCCTTAGAGGGGCCAAAAATTTAAGACCCCCCAGGAGAGCTCCCACTTCAGCCTGGGACCTTAACTTTGTAGTGGAAAAGCTCACCCCCCCTCTTTGAGCCAGCTGCAACAGCAGAGTTGAAATTCCTTTCTTGGAAAACAGCCTTACTTTTAGCCATCACTTCAGCAAGAAGAGTGTCGGAATTACAGGCCCTCATGGCAGTGGAACCCTTCATTATCTTCCATATGGACAGGGTTTCCCTCAGGACTAATCCTTCCTTTTATGCCCAAGGTGGTGTCTAGTGTGGCCCTAAACCAGTCCATTCATTTGCCTACTTTTTTTCCTAACCCACAAAACAAAGGGGAACCGGATACTCTCTGGACGTGCACAGACAACTTAGATTCTATTTGGCCTCTCAGAAAATCTGACCAGCTGTTAGTTGGCTTTGCTGCAGGGGCAGAGGGGAAGGCCAATTCAAAGCAAACCATTTCCAAATGGATAGCCCATTGCATTCATTTCTGCTACAAGCACCATGGAAAACCTACCCCACAGGAGATGAGATCACATGCTACCAGGGCTGCATCTACCTTTGCGGCATTTCTCAGAAGAGTCCCTACCAGGGACAGCATGGAAGCTGCTACCTAAAGCTCTGTACATACCTTCACCAAGCATTACCACCTGCCTATCTTTTTCTAAATCCAGAGCTAGATTTGCCACAGCAGTCTTGCAAGGCTTAATAGCAGGCCATAATGCTCTTGAACTTTCTCCTCCGTTCCATAGCTTTGGGAATCTACCCAAATGTGATGACTGCAACAGTGAAACACAAAGAACATAGTACAGTTGTGTACACTTACCAGAAATGTAGATTTTCGAGTGTATTCACTGTTGCAGTCATGGTTACCCTCCCTCCAGCCCCCTGACTTCTCTTGGCTCTACCTTTCCTTCTTTTTTGGTATAGATATATTTTTTCATGTGTATTTGCTTTTTGATGGGGTGTACCATACCATACAATTGCTTCCTGTTGTGGGGGCACCTGACATCTAGGGCAAGAAAAACTGATGTAATGGTGTCGGCTGCATGTTTTATACCCCTGACGACCTGATGTCATGGAAGAAGTGACAGCATCCGACGTAGAAATCCGAAGACTCTGGTGTTCAGGCCAGCTGAGGGCTACCTGCTGGCAGATAACCCAAATGTGATGACTTCAACAGTGAATAACTCGAACATCTACATTTATGGTAAGTGTACACAGCATTTGTCATGCGTTTAACCCAAGGGCTCTGGTTGAGCAAATGAATACTGAAGAGATTACTTTTGCTATACTTTAGTGAGGCTTTATCTGGAGTTTCCAAAGGAAAATGTCTCCCACTTCTCCAAGCACTTCACCTGCTTCTTCTAAGATTTCGGAGAAGTCATTGAAAAAATTTTTTTTCAGGTCCACCAGTGCTGTCAGATCTGAAAAAGAAAAGACCTAAATCTTCAGATCCAAATTCATCCTCTGATTCGAGCCATATGAAAAAACAATCTTTGGATGCGTCTGTCTCTTTGGATCCGAAAAGCTTGAAATTTAAAGTCGCCTCGGATCCAACACAAAGACCTGATGATGTGGTAGTTTTACCCAGAAGAATATACTCTCCCTCAGTGGACCCACTTCCCTCCAGACTTCCTTCTCCCTTCTTACAGAGGCCAAGATCTCCTTCATGAATGTCCACTTTCTCTTCCAGAAGCCTTGCATAAGACTATGTGGAGAGGTTCGTGAGAAAAATTCTTTCAGCGCAGAGCCAGTCGGTTATTCTTTTGGTTGCTACACCATTGGGTCAGGAGATCCATACTTCCACTGCTCCAACATTGCCAGTTCCTCCTGTGACTCCTTTCAGGGTCTCTGAGACCTTGGATGTGAGTCGTCCGGGCCCATCAGCTTCTGATCTGCGAATCCTTTTATCCCTGGATCAGAAGCTTGCTCTGAGCTCTTCAGTTCAGTCAAATCCAGAGAGCTCTTGGAGGCGATTCTATCCTGTTGAGTCCGTGGTGCTTCAGTTAATTTCAAGGGTTTTGGAGCTATCTGTCCACCTCAGAGACTCCGCAGTGGTCAGTTCACCTCCAACTTCAGCCTCAGGGGGACTGTCCTTGGGGCAGGGTGGGACCATGGATCAGAGACTTACAGTTTTTGGATTCGGGGTCCTGTCCCTCACCAGGGTGGTCTGCCTTTGCGGTCATAGAGAGAGCTCTGTCTGCACCCCTGACTCAGACAGTACCTACCCCCTCTTGACTTAGACAACATCTACTCCCCTCTGATCCTCTGTCTACATCTGTACCGTCTCTGCATCTGGAGTCTCAACTGTCTTCTCCACAGGGGCAGCTGGTACTGAAACCACAGGCTTCCTATCAGGGTATTCCCCAGTTCTTCTGACACCTCACCAGAGTATCCCACTGAGGAGTTCCCTAAGAAAAGAACATGCAAGAGGAAGCATTTAGATTTTCCTGAATCTGTCACCGAAGATGCAGATTTTGATGATGGCAAAGGGTCCCCATGGTCACCTCCTGATGATGTCTTATTTGGAGTAATCTTTGAAATCCTAAAACAGAGAGGTAACTGGAAACCCAGCAACCCTTCAGCAGAAGATTCTGTACTCCTGGAGGCATTTGGCACCAGTCCATCTGCCTCCTGGATGTCCCTGCCCACCGATGAGCTCATTAACTTGATCTTGTGGCGGGCATGGCAGGATCCAGACACCATTGAGTTAGTTCTCAGAAGGCCAATAAAATCATGACAGCTCGAGAGGATAAACAGTTTTGGTCCATGGATGTGCCTGTTGATGTCATGGTCGTGATGGTGGCCACTAAAAATGGACTTGCAGTCGAAAGTTCCTCTGTTCATCCCCTCAGCAAGGAGTCCCAGCTTATAGATTCAGGAAGTGTGGCTATACTTCAGTGACCTTCGCCTTAAGGTCACTGAACTATTTGGCACATTTCACAAGGCTACAGAGGAACCTGATTAAGGAACTGTCAGATACACTCTCAGGATCCGTTTCTGAAGAGGTAAAAGCATCTATCATTTCTCAGTTGACTACCCTACAATCAATATCCCACTCCTCCATGAGGCTCATTTCTAATGTAACAGAAGGGAGCCTCCAGGGTAGTGGGTTTAGGCACTGCCATTAGGAGATGCACTTGGATGCGGTTATGGGATTTTGCGGAGCCCTTTAAGTTTTTGTTTGGCAGTGCTCCCTTTGAAGGCACATCTCTTTTAGACCCCAAAGTTAAAGACTCATCGTCCAGGTGTGAGAAGGATGGAAAGACTTTCTGCCATTGTTGTACGTTTTTCCACCCTCTCAGAGATCCTTCTCAAGGAATCATCGAGGCGGGGGTAAAATGTGGTTCAAAAAATCCTAAGGATCTTTCAGGATACACATGGAGGAATCTCCCCCAGAGGCAGAGGGGGGAAACTCAAATGGTAGATGCCACCCTCTCAGCAGAGCTGGCCCCACAGGAGGCCTGCTTGTCCCCCTCTGGAGGCAATCGGGGGTTGTTTGTCCCTGCACCAGAGAGCCTGGCTAGAAATAACATATACTTGGGTGCAGAGGATCATTTCCAGAGGTTATATAATGCCATTTTCCCTTTATCCTCCCAATTCAAGAAAAGTTTCCAGTGTTCCACCCAATTAGAGGAAAGAAGCAGCAATTCAAATTTAAAAGCTGCTAGAAAAGTGAGCCATCCAAAAGGTCCCTCCAGACCAGATAGAATAAGGAACTTATTCAAGGTTCTCTTTATTGCCAAAGAAAATGGGGACTAGAGACCAGTTCAGAATCTCAGCGTCTTAAAGAAATCCATTTCAAAGATCAAGTTCTGGATGGTCACAGTTGAGTCCATTCTTCCGTTTTTGTAAAAGGACAATTGGATGTGCTCAATAGATCTTCAGGATACGTACTATCATGTGAAGATGAACGGGCAATCCAGAAGATTCTTGCACTTCTGGCTGGGAGCCTGTCATTACCAGTTCGGAGTTCTGTGCTTTGGTCTCGCCGCAGCCTTCAGGGTGTTTACCAGATGTATGGCATTAGTAGCAGCTCACTTGAGACTGGAGGGATTCCGGATGTTCCATACTTAGATGACTGGCTCATCTCCACTCGACCAGGCATCAGCTCATTTTGGCA
Source organism: Protopterus annectens (assembly GCF_019279795.1). Lineage (NCBI taxonomy): Eukaryota > Metazoa > Chordata > Ceratodontiformes > Protopteridae > Protopterus > Protopterus annectens. The sequence goes on from NC_056737.1 coordinate 1,123,858,012, forward strand.
AGAGAAAAAGTGATCCAGACATGTGCCCTACTAGGAATAACCATAAACTACTAAAAGTCTTATCTAGAACCAAGTCGGTCTAGAGTTCATAGGAGCACTGCTCGATACAAAATCAACTATAGCCTCACTTCTCCTCTCCAAAATTCAGACAATAAGATCATAACTGAAAAAGATAGTTTGCAGTACCAGAATCTCAGCCCACTTAGTCCTATAGGCTTTGGGGTTTAATAGCGGCAGCAGTAACATTACTACCCTTAGCCAGATTTCATATGAGAATTCTTCAGTGGATGCTGGCCTCACAATGGTCAATACTTCAGCTTTCTTTATCTGCTCCGATATGAGTCACCAATATATGCAAGAGGGATCTAATGTGGCAGATTCAGTCAGAAGAGGTTCTACAATCAGCCCAAGGTTATTGTTACCACGGATGCTTCCCAGCTGAAGTATGTGGGGCATTACCTGGGAAAGACTGTCCAAACACATGTTCCCCCAAGCAGGCCAATTTGCTTATCACTGTCCTATAGTTGAGACAGTGCTTTTATGGTTGCAGGCATTTCAGAATGCTCTCTCTTCAGGAACAATTGCGTTTCAAATGGACAACATGCTAGTGGTTTGGTACAGCAACAAACAAGAGGGAACCAGGTCTTACCCCTTGCATCGAGAAGAGCTTGGGGTTTGGCAATGGGCAGCCTCTTCCAACTGCTTTCTTATAACAACTCATATTCCAGGGAAGTCCAGCGTGTTAGCAGACAAATTGAGCAGGTACATCCTACTACCTCATGAGTGGTATATCCAATCGAAAATCAGCTAATCACATGTACTGGCCTTTTTCCTTTGTGAGAGAGAGTGGTACAGTGGGGATTGGGGAATTTGCCCTTCCTCCATTGTATTGTGATCTGAGTTGGAATATATAATTAGCAGGGAGTGCACCCCAGCAAAAAAAGTTTTACTTTTTTTCTTGATCATTTGGTGATCAAGCAGTTATACTTGATCACTTGCCATTTTTTATCTTAAATTTTCGATGGACATAATGTAGGCATATAAACATATATAATGTGAGAGTGTTCAATCTTGCCGTTTGTTCTTACACACAGGTTCGGAGCCGATCCTCGGCTCCGAGTCGGCCGCATAGCAAAGCTCTGCATCTAAGAGAAGCTCGAGACCAGGCTATATCCCACAATCCTCCCTGCCATTACTCAGATCTAGTTTGCCGCTGCAACAGGTCACATCGCTACAGAGAGCTCGGACCAGAGATTTGTAGTTTAACAGATAAGATAGTCTTTTTTTTCTTCTTTTTATTCTTAAAAAGTTATTATTCTCCTATAGTTTTTTTGTGGATATTTATATTTTATATACTATAGTGTGTTTGTGTGTAGTTTATAGTTAGTTTTTTCTATAGGTTTCCCTTTGGGGCCTACCCCTTTCTAACTGTAAATTCCTCTTAATTTAAAGTATCACTTCTTTAAGTTATGTCTGAGAAAGTAAAGAGTGGTTTCAAAAGGTGTCAATGTGGACAGAAAATGGCCATCACTGACAACCACACTTCCTGCGTCTACTGTCTTGGCCCTCTCCACTTGCAAGAGGATTGCTCCATTTGCCATTCCTTCAGTGGGAGGGTCATGACAGATAGACGAAGGAAACTTATTGATAGGGGGCTTCTTAAGTCTGCTTTCCAAGAAGCCCTGGACAAGTCTGACCAGGCTTCTAAGTCTTCGAAGGGGTCGAAGATGTCGGAGCCCATGTCATCGGCTCCGAGTACATCTTCCAGAGTTCGTTCGCTGGTTCCACAGACTTCGGGGCCGAGCGTCGAATGTTTGTCTCTCACTGAGCCCCAGGTCTTGGAACCGGTGTCGGAACTATCGCCACCGTCGATTCTTCGGTCGGTGCCATCTTGACCCCTTGACCCGTTCTTCCAGACCATTATCTGATACTGATGTGGATCGCGTCGTGCAGAAACTTATGGAGAACACGGCCCTTTCCAAATTGATTGCAGTTTCCTCCCAGTTGGTATGGAAACTAGAAGGCCTTCCTTTATCTCCAACAGGTCCTCCTTCGAGACCTATCCAGTCTTTGGAGCCGGAAGAGGATGAGCTGATGGTAGTGGAGCCATTGGTGCTGAAACCGTCCATTGCACGATCGACACCACTTACCTCGACTCCATCGGAACCGATAGGTGAGTCGCGGAGTCGACTATCTCTCCTTGGTTCTGGGACCGAGAGTCGTACCGACCTTTCGGTTCCGACTCTCCCTCTCGGGGCCTCGGTGCAGATCGGCTCGGCTCCGTCCTCGGGGTCGAGACCCATGGGCCCCGTGTCTCGGATTCTTCCATGTTCTTCGGAACCGGGAGAGTCCTCGGCCCGAGGTTCAGGGGTTTTTGACCTCATGAGGAAGGTTTTGTCTACACAGACAACCACTACATCGGATGCGTCTTCTCCCTCCCTTAAGGAGCCGCTCTCTGTTTCTGTTCCCACGACACATCCAAAGCGTGGAGCACCATTGTCTCAGCCATCCCTAGAGGATGCCCCCTGTTCCTCTGAGGCCTCACCGGAATCCCCCTCCGATGAGGTCCTGAGGAAAAGATTGTGCAAGAGGAGGCACTTAGACTCCCCACAGGAATCTCTAACTTCTGACACTGACTTGGATGAGTCAGAGGGGTCCCCAAAATCACCCTCCGAGGATGTCTCATTTGCGGACATCTTGGAGATATTAAAACAGAGGGGTGATTGGCAGTCCCTAGCCCCCACTGAGGACGAGTCGGTGTTGCTGAAGGCATTTGGTGCTCAACCTTCTACCTCCTGGGTTACTCCGCCCTTCGATGAGTTAATGGATTTAATTGCTCGAAGGGCGTGGGAGACACCAGACACAGTGGAACCGGTCCCTTGAAAGCCAAGTAAATTTATTACTGCCCCCCAGGACAAGACCTATCTCACAAAAGGAGTCCCCGTTGACGCTATGGTGGTGGCTGCAGCCACTAAAAAGGAGATGTCGGAGTCTTCCTCTTCTGTTCATCCTCCTAATAAGGATTCTAGGACTATGGGCAGATACGGGAAGCGCGTTTTTAGTTCAGCGACTTTTTCCATGCGTTCGCTAAACTATTTGACACATTTTACACGACTACAGAGGGATCTCATCAAGGAGTTGAGAGATACCCTCCAGGGTAACACAGATGCTGCTGTTTCAGATAAGGTGACAGCACAACTTAACACCCTTACCTCCGTAGTGAACTCGTCCATGAGGCTCATCTCGTATGCGGCTGAAGGGTCGAGTAGGGCCGCAGCTTCAGCGATTGCTCTACGAAGACAATCCCGGATGCGGCTGTGCTCTTTTGCGGAAGCCTTCAAGTCTTCTTTAGCGCCCCTTTGATGGTGCCACTCTTTTTGGGCCCAAAGTGAAAGAGACATTAACTCGGTGTGAGCAGGAAGGAAAGACTCTGTCTGCTGTCGGAGTCCGTTTTTCCGTTCCATCCAGACCGTACCCCAAAGGGCAACGAGGCAGAAAAATGTGGTTCCTTAGAACTCAGGGATCTTTCCAGGCCACACAGAGTGAACCCCCCCCCCAGAGGCAGAGGGGGGGCAGACATGGAAGACGCCGCCCCGGCGGCAGAGGGGGTCCGCAGAACCAAGGCGACAGGGATACTATCCCTGGTAAGCATTTCCAGCATTCCTGAATGGAGGCCCGGCTGTCCTGCTCTGGAGACAGTCGGGGGTCGCTTGGCTTTATACCCACAGGCCTGGCAAACTCTCACCTCAGACTCCTGGGTAAAAAGCATTGTAACCAGAGGATACAAAATACCCCTTATGTCAACTTCACCCCAACAAAGAAGGTCTCCAGATATGCCACCCCGTCTGCGAGGCCAAGCAGCAATAGAAATTTCAAAGCTGCTCAAAAAAAGAGTCATTCAGCCAGTCCCGGCGGACCAAAAAGGATCCGGAACTTACTCAAGGTTCTTTTAGTTCCGAAAAAGACAGGGGACTGGAGACCCATTTTGGATCTCAGCAATCTCAATACCTTCGTGAAGAAGGAAAAGTTCGGATGGTCACGCTTCAATCGATCCTTCCATTTTTACAGAAGGGCGACTGGATGTGCTTGATAGATCTCAAGGATGCGAACTACCACATCAAGATGGCCAGACCGTCCAGAGATCACCTGCGCTTCCGGCTGGGAGTCAGTCATTTTCAATTTCGAGCCCTGCCCTTTGGGCTCACCTCAGCCCCAGGGTATTCACCAAATGCATGGCAGTGGTAGCATCTCACTTGAGATGTCTAGGATTCCGGTGTTTCCCTATCTGGACGACTGGCTCCTCACCGCCACCACCGGCGTCTCCTCATACAAGCAAGAAACTATACAGTCAACCTTTGTTCCCACCTAGGGATTTCCATAAACTTCAAAAAATCTGTCTTATTGCCCTCACAGCATATTTCATTTATCGGAGCGGACCTAGATACGCGTTTAACATTAGTAAAGCTCCCTCAAGTAAGGGCTTCATCCCTCAAGGAACAGGTTCTTCTGCTGCAATGCAGGAAAGCCCCGGCCAAATTGGTGTTGAAAGTTTTGGGACTCATGGCAGCGTCCCTGATTGTGATTCCCATGGGAAGGCTGCACATGAGGCTCCTCCAATGGCTGCTGTTCACGCAGTGGTCGTTCCAACAGTTACCCCTGAAGTACGAGATCCTGATAACAGATTCTTGCAAACGAGACCTCTCATGGTGGGTGTCCAGCCAGGATCTCACTATGGGTCATCCATTTGTTCTACCAAATCAGACAGCCACTATAACCACGGACGCTTCCCTGATAGGGTGGGGGGGACTTTTTCAGGGAAGAACAGTCCAAGGGGAATGGTCCAACATCGAGTACAACCTGCACATAAATGTTCTGGAAATGAGGGCGGTGTTCCTGGCGTTGCAACACTTTCAAACCCTCCTACCTCTAGGGACAATAGCAGTTCAGACAGACAACATGTCTGTAGTCTGGTACATAAACAAACAAGGGGGAACCAGATCTTACCCATTATGCAGAGAGGCCATGAGAATTTGGCAATGGGCAGAGTCCACGGGTCGCTTTCTGATAGCAACGCACATCCCGGGGTCATCCAACGTCATTGCGGACAGGTTGAGCAGAGCCATTCTGTTACCTCATGAGTGGTCCCTCAAACTACAAGTGGCGGAAAGAATTTTCCGCAAATGGGGCCAGCCTTGCTGCGATCTATTTGCCTCCCCGATGAATACCAAATGCAGAAGCTATTTTGCCCTTCTACCCCCTCCAGGGGATGTCCCCAGGGACGCACTGATACATGATTGGCCCCCGGGTCTCCTATATGCATTCCCACCTATCCCCTTGATTCCCAGATTTCTCCAGAAAGCCATGAATCTGGAAAGGACAATTATACTCATAGCCCCATTCTGGCCTCGACAGATATGGTTCCCCTTTCTTCGAGCCCATCAAACAGAGGAACCTTGGATCCTGGATCCAGTACCAGATCTACTGACACATTAGGGAGTTCCTCACCCATCTCTTCTATCCCTCAAACTAGCAGCTTGGCTGCTCTACTTCCCCGCCTAGCCAGGTCTGATCTTCTTTCTCCGGCAGTGCAGCGCATTTTGGTTGCCTCTCATAAGGCTTCCACCACAAAACTTTACAACAGTAAATGGAAGCGCTTTGTGTACTGGGCATCTAATCAACACTTGGACCCCTTGGTTGCTCCTTTACATAAAATTCTAGAATTTCTTTCCATCCTTTTCCATGAAGGGGCCTCTACTTCCACATTAAGAGTGCAGTTGGCTGCCATATCCAACTTCCATGTTGGTGAGGACGGTTCTTCTATTATGTCCCACAGGCTTTGTAAAGCTTTTATGAAAGGTTCCTTCCATCTTCGACCTCCCGTCAGAGACCCTTTATTCCCATGGAATTTAAATTTGTTGTTGTCACAACTAATGTTACCACCTTTCGAACCAGCCTCTTCTTGCCCCCTGAAATTTCTGTCGTGGAAGACTCTTTCTTGTAGCGGTTACTTCAGCTCGGAGAGTTTCAGAGCTGCAAGCACTGTCTATTAAACTGCCTTACTTAAATTTTCACCCAGATAGAGTTTCTTTACGAACAAATCCGTCCTTCCTTCCTAAGGTATGTTCTGTCATAAATATTAATCAATCCATTGAACTCCCTACTTTCTTCAAGAACCATACCAGCAAGTTGGAATATATGTTGCACAAGTTAGATGTCCACAGGCAACTCAGATTTTATTTAGACAGGACTAAAGACTACAGAAAAACAGATCAACTTTTTGTTGCGTTTGCAGACAATGTAAAGGGCATGGCAGTTACAAAGCGTACGCTTTCTAAATGGCTTACTGATTGTATAGCCTTTGTGTATTCTAAGTCAAATCAGGCCTTACCCACCAAACCAAAGGCCATTCTACTAGGTCCGTCTCCACTTCCTTGGCTCATGCAGCTCGCCTGCCTTTGGACACGATTTGTGCAGCAGCCACGTGGTCTAAACCACATACTTTCATCACTCATTATAGGGTTGACAAAGCCTCCAAAGACAGGACATCCTTTGGTTCCACTGTACTCAGGAACGTTCTTCCATGAGTCACTCAGGGTGACGGAGCTAGGGACGCTACCCGTGTGTAAGAACAAACGGCGAGATTGAACACTCTCATATAAAGAAGTTATGTTCTTACCATAACGTTCCATGTGGAGTGTTCATCTTGCCTTTGTTCTTACATTCCCCCCCTTCCCTCCCTCACGGTTTGGAAGAACGAGTAGGACTAGAGTCTGGTCCACATGTCTTTACCTTTTCCGGGTATGTTTCGTTACCCGTAGTTGGTTGTCAGTGAGATGGTGTCTCTAATTTTTTTCTTTGTGGCAGTATGCAGCCTTAGCACCTCAGGGTTATTGTTTTTTTCTGGTTTGCTTGCAAACTAGATCTGAGTAATGGCAGGGAGGATTGTGGGATATAGCCTGGTCTCGAGCTTCTCTTAGATGCAGAGCTTTGCTATCGCGACTCGGAGCCGAGGATCGGCTCCGAACCCGTGTGTAAGAACAAAGGCGAGATGAACACTCCACATGGAATGTTATGGTAAGAACATAACTTCTTTTTTATCACAATGGAAGGATTTATGTTTACTTGATAGCAATTTCAGCTGGTGATAGAAAGTCAAGTCTGTATCACTGGAAACCACTTTGCAGGAATAGACCAAGGGATTTTTTTTTTTGGGGGGGGGGGAGCGGACAAGCTCTTACACCTAACAGCATTCTAACTCCATTGTTGTACAATAGTAGGGGAAAAGGCAAACTGAATGAGCAGCGAAAGCAGTTTTCATCAGTACTGATTTTCGCTACTGGCACTCGCTGAAATTGCCGTTTTACATCTGTTCAGCTCCCTGTTGCAGCTAGCTGTCCATTTCCTAAGGCTCTTCTACTCTTTCCAACTATTCCAAGCCCTCTTAAATGGCTTTTGTAGACTTGCTTCCACCTACCAATTTATTTGTTTGTTTGTTCATTTGTTTATATTTGTTCTGTGGATGTATCATGTTGGAATGCCTGCATTTTCAGTTGAATCCTCAGCAGAAAATCCTCTGAAACATTAAAGTTCATAATATAATTAGAAAACATTAACCTTTTCAAGACATTATAGGATAGTATGCAGTGTCAGTGAGAGCAGTGTGACTTTAGATAATAATGCATGTCATGTATACTTCAGTAATGATTTTGATACACTGTTGGTTGTGAATGTTATTTGGGAACATAAAGAGATATGGCCTGTGCATTGCTGTCAAATGATAGCATTTGAGGAAGAACTAATTTTATGGATCTACTAATGTTTCCAAAAAAGACTTTCCTTCAGTCTAAGTTTTGGTATGTACTTTCTCCGTGTCCACTTGTTCCTTTTAATTTCAGTTTTGTCCCTTGTAGTTTTCTGACATTTTTTAGGGACTAAAATAATGTCTTCCTGAGATGCCTGGATTCTGCTGAATATAGCTAGTGTTTTTAGGTACCGCCCATTTCCACCCCATCTTTCTGATTTACCTTAGATGTTCATCGTGTTACCCTGCTGCAGTCATCACACTTGAGTTATCCTGCCGTCAGGCAGTCCTGCAGTCGGCCTGAATTCCAAAGTCTTGGTCGGTGGTTGCTGTCGCTTCTTCCCTGACATCAGTGCGCCAGGGGTATACAAGAGGCATCCGACGCCATTTTCTTCAGTCTTTCTTGTCGCGCGGTGCCCGAAGCAGAAGCAGTTCGCAGTGCCGGTCGGCCGACACCTGAGATTTTCGATTCGAATTTCAGTCCGAAGTCTTCAATAAAGCTAAGTACCCCGTTTGGGAACCTTTTCTTGCCTCAGTCCGATGTCAGAAAAAGTTAACAATTGCATTTCTTGTGGGAAGCAAATACCTCATAAGGACTTTCATTCTTATTGTATACCTTGCCTAGGCCCAGACCACGACGTCACTGGTTGTTGGTTTTGTGCTAGGTTCAATAAGTGAACTATAAAGCGACGCTTTGATTTCACACGACACTACTTTGGTAGGAAATTTAATTACACTATGCCGTCTGAGCAACCAACTACCAGCGTGCATAAAAAACGCAAAGATAAAGACAGGCAGCCTAGATCCAAGCCAGACTCCGAGGCCTCGGCTGGGCTGGTCGCCAGTTCTCTGGTTTTCAGTGAGGTGCCTACGCAGCCCCTGGCGACCGCAGAATTGCAACCCCAGACTGCTTCGGATTCTCAAGCAGAGAGTTCTAGGCCAATGCAGCCATTTTCTTTAGGCCCTACTGACAACATTGCAGAAGGAGAAGCCAGTGCTGTGAAAACACCTTCGGTTACAGAAGGTGTCTGCAGACCGACAACTCTCACCATAAAATCTTATGCGAAGCTTAAGACTCCTCTAAAACCAAAAAAAGACTGCACATCAGTCTCCATTTCAAGGCCCCATGCCTAAGAAACAGATGCTTAAAATGGCTGAAGGTTTGATTTCTTTAATCAGGGGTTCCCAACACCCCCTCCCCCAGACAAAAGGCCTAGACAAGAGGAGGATTATGCCTCCTCTGATCAAGTTTCTATTTCCTCAGGCTCCTCTGAGGAACAGGATTACTCCTTTCCCCCTTATGAAGATTCTGATGTTGAAGATTCCATTCCCTCAGCTTCTCCCCCTGAAGACTATTCCTTTGGGGAAACCTTACATACCATGAGGGAACATTTCCACTGGGAAGGTCAGGACTACTCCGAGAGTTTCTTTTACTCCCCCAGCACAGACCACTTGCTTGCCCTCCAGTTTTAGACATTGTGGATGATGTTTAGAATCTAGTCTAAATCCAGATTCTCTGCCTCCTGCTCCAGGCAAACCAGACAGATATTATAGAGTGCCTGACTCGCACAAATTCCTTAACAAAAGCCCAGTTGCTGACCCAGAGACTATCTCCCATGGTCCCAAAGGGGCTAAGGCTTCTATGGCTAAAAATCCTGTACCCTCTGAAAGGGACTCCAGAGCACTAGACAGGTGGGGGAAGAAGGTTTACACCTCAACTACTCTAGCCATGAGAGCACTAAATTGTCAATTTCAAGATGAGCATGCACCCTTAACAGTCTGAATTCAAGGAAATGCAGGATCTGTTGCATGCAGCTGAACAGGTGAGCAAACATACTTTACAATGTGGATTTGATTCCTTGGAAGCTTCCTGTAGAGCAGCTGTTACTGGATCTGATGTCCTTCATGGATGCATCTGCAGTCATAACAACTGGGTTGTCCTGTCGTCAGGCAGCCCTTCGGTCGGCCGGATTCCAAAGTCCGGGTCGGCCGGCTGATGTCACACTTCACCCAGCGTCATCTCTGTTGGTCTTCGGGTATAAAGGCATCAGCCCGGCGCCATTTTCCTCAGTCTTTCTTGCCGGCGTGGCACCGAAGCAGAAGCTGTTCGCAGGTGCGGTCGGTCAGATCCAGAGATTACTACTTCGAATACTGCTTGAAGACTTCTAAAGCTAAGTACCCGTTGGGGACTCTTTCTTGCCTCAGCCCGATGTCAGAAAAAGTCAATAACTGTTTAACTTGTGTGAAACAAATACCTCATAAAGATTTCCACTCTTACTGTTTGCCTTCTTTAGGCCCAGACCACGGCGTAGCAGCCTGTTCAGCCTGTCCCTCATTCAACCCGGCACGCTTAGGCATCGGTCGGAGTTTGCTGAACAGTTTTTCGGCTCAGATTTTGCGTACATTATGCCGTCGGATCCTCCGACTACCCAGATTGTTAAAAGCAAGAAAAGACCGACACTCGCGGTCAGCGGTTTCGGCCGAAACCATGGTTAAGCAAACCGCGAGTGTCTCGGTTTCGGCCAAAACCGAGAAAACTGATCAAAGCACAGCTGAATCAATGACTACTACTGAGGCTCCTGCTACCTTACTTGAAACGGCCTCAGAAATCTTACCTACATTGGTTACTAGTGACTTATCAGACACCATCCCTTTGGATGTCTCTACCCCAGCACGTGGTGCTGCTAGGCCTCCTGCAGCCATGTCTATTAAGGCCTTTGCCAGGGCTAAAGCAGCCAAATCTGCTAAATCAGTGCCTGTTAAGCCCCCTCTACTAGGCCCACTTCTAGTTCACAAATGCTTACTCTGGCAGAGGATTTAATATCCTTAATTAGGGATCTCAATCTCACCCAGACAGGGCCTCTCAGCCCCCAGAAAAAGAGACCTAGAGCAGAGCCCCGAGCCTGTGTCCTCTGATGATTCCGCGGAGGACTCTGATATTACAGACCAGCCAGAGGCTCATTTCTCCAATTATGAAGACTCAGATGCTGAAGAATCCATTCCAGCTGCTTCTCCACCAGAAGAATTCTCCTTTGGGAAACCTTACATGCCATGCGAGAACAATTCCAATGGCAGGAACAGGATTTCTCAGATTCCAGAAAAAGACTTAGGACTTTTCTGCACCTACCACAACACAGGCCTTTAGCTATACCTCCTGTCCTCTCTGTTGTGGATGATGCATTTAATGATGTCTGCACTGCACCAGATTCCTTACCTCCAGCCCTGTCAAACCAGACAGATTTACAGGGTTCCAGACACTCATCACCACTTATACAAGGCCCCACTTGCAGACCCGAAACCATATCCCAGGGGCCTAAGGCAGCAGCCTCGACCACAGCAAAACCCTATTCCTTCTCAAAGGGAAGCCAGGTCTTTTAGACAGATGGGGCAAAAAGGTTTACACCTCTGCTACTCTCTCAGCTAGAGCTTTAAATTGTCAGTTTCACATGATACAATACCAAGAGTTTATGCTTGATCAGTTAACTAAAAAGCTATCCTCTGATGACTCTATAGATAAGAAATATATATTAGAAATGGTAAATAACATACAACAGGTTAGTAACCATTCCTTAAAATGTGGCTATGATGCACTGGAGGCTTCATTTAGATCAGCCATGACTGGCACAGTGATAAGAAGACATGCATGGCTGAAGGAACAGGTTTTACGGATCATGTTAAAGCTAAGTTATTAGATGCACCTATGGATAAGGCCAGTTTGTTTGGTACACCTGCCCAGCAGGTAATGAAGAAAATGGAAGAAAAGGCAAAATCTGTACAAACAGTTAAAGATTTCTTGCAGGTTAAACCCCAAGGTTTAGCAGGAACTGGCCTGCCAAAAATTGGTCCTTTCCTGACTCACAAGACCCCAAAGGGGCAGGAATAGGCGTCCCAGAGGCAGAAATCAATCCAGAGGGTGCCTACAGAGGCGACAGTGGCAAAGTAATGACAGAGGCACAGACACAGCCACTGCCACTACAACAGCACAGTGACTTGATTCTAACTCCGCCTACCAGGGAACAAATAGCAGCACCATTAGGCGGAAAATTAACCTTATTCTCGAAAAACTGGCACTATATCACAAAAGACAAGTGGATTCTGCAAACCATAGACCAAGGATACGGTTCCACTTCCACACTTTACCAGTCAAAAGAGGAATACCAAACCTGCCTCCAAATCAAAAACAGAAGCTCTACAGCAGATAATGCAACTAACAAAGATGAGAGCTGTGGAAAAAGTGCCAATAACAGAACAAGGCAAAGGATTCTACTCCAGACTATTCCTAGTTCCAAGAAAGGAAAAAAGCTGGAGACCTATTCTCGACCTGTCCATCTTAAATACATACATCATTGTCCCAAAATTCAAAATGCTGACCCTCCAGCAACTTCTTCCCATGCTGGGCAAGGAGTGCTGGCTGGTAACTCTAGATCTCAAGGAGGCATACCTGCACGTCCCCATCGACCAATTTGCAGAAGATACCTCAGATTTCTTGCAGGATCAGAGCACTATCAATTCTCAGCATTGCCCTTTGGCTTATCTACTGCAGAGTATTCACAAAATGCCTGGCATCAGTAATCGCTCACTGCAGACTACAGGAATCCAAATTTATCCATACCTGGGCGACTGTCTGCTACAGGGGGACAACAAAAGCAAACTGACAACAGATTTACAAAGGGTCATTTACTTGCTACAAGCACTGGGATACACAGTCAATTTACAAAAGTCAAGGCTGATACCATCCCAAACAAGGACATTCTTGAAGCGGAATTGGACACAGTAAAACAAATGGCATTCCTAACTGCAGAAAAACAAAATGAACTCCCTCTTTACTTCTTGGCACTGACAAAACAGAACAAGCTAACAGCAAGAAAAGTTCTACAGGCCTTGGGCTTCATGGCATCCTGCATAATCTTGGTTCCACATGCCAGACTACATATGAGAAAACTACAGTGGTACCTAAAGAATTTATGGTCCCAACACAGGCACAGCCTAGAGGCAGAAATTCCTCTAATCCCATGCCTAAAACAGGAGTTCCTATGGTGGGCTCAAGCATGCCAGTCAAATCAGGCCTACCTTTCCACAACTATCAAGCAAGCCAAACCATCACAACAGGCGCCTCAGACCTGGGATGGGGGCTCACATGCTGGACAAATGCGTAAGGATTGTGGACACAGGACCAGCTCCATTTGCACATCAACCTAAAAGAAATGCTGGCAGTAAAGCTGGCAATCCAAAATTCAGACCATTCCTCAAAGCAGGACATTTGATAAGGACAGACAACACCACAGTCATGTGGTACATCAACAAACAGGGAGGCACTCATTCATACCCCCTATGCAGAATGACTTTGGACCTTTGGAACCTGGCGCTCAGCTACAACATCCAGTTACAGGCAATGTTCGTACCAGGAAAGGAGAATACTCTAGCAGACATGTTAAGCAGAACCACCTCGGATGCTCACGAATGGATGCTACACCCGGACATCTTCAAGGCCATCTCAAAGAAATGGGGAATGCCACAGATAGATCTATTCGCTTCCCCTCTCAATCACCAGCTCAAAAAATTCTGCACAAGGGCGTTCCACCCACTTGCATGGAAAGTGGACTCTCTCCTTCAGCTGGAAAGGTCTGACAGCATATGCATTCCACCTCTTCCCTTGATACACAAGGTATTACTAAAAATCAAGGAGGGCGTCCAAGGATAACCCTGATAGCTCCAAACTGGCCAAGACAACACTGGTACCCATTGCTGAGGAGCATGTCTCGGGACAAAATATGGCCAATACCCTTGATGCCTTTGATGTTAACCCAGAACAACTACAGCATCATGCATCCAAACCTAAAAACTTTGCAACTGACTGCATGGAACATCACATAGCAGCAACTAATCCAGAGCTTTCCCAAAGGGTTAAAGACATTATCCTTGAAGCCCGCAGACCTTCATCAAGAAGGAACTATGCAGGAAAATGGAAAAGGTTTGTCATTTGGAGTGCTGAAAGAGGAAAAGATGTGTCCAATATAGACATTGCTAACATTCTGGAGTATTTGGCAGAGCTTCTACATACAGGCCTGTCCTATTCCTCCATCAAGATACATGCATCAGCTATTTCAGCAGAATACAGCTTTGATCCACCTGTCATTTCATCCTTTACTCAGGCAGTTCCTCAGAGGATCAAGAATGTAAAACCTCCTAGGAAACCACCATTGCCAGCTTGGGATTTGAACTTTGTGCTGGAAAAGTTGACACTCACCTTTGAACCAGCAGCAACAGCAGACCTGCAGCAACTAACGTGGAAAACTGCTTTCCTACTGGCAATAACCTCAGCAAGAAGGGTTTCTGAACTTCAGGCTCTAATGGCAGTACAACCCTTCCTAATCTTCCACCAAGATAGAGTGTCCATGAGGACTAATCCTACATTTATGCCTAAAGTGGTATCCAGAGTGTCTTTAAACCAGGCAATCCACCTACCTACCTTCTTCCCAAACCCACAAAACAGAGGGAAAGAATGCTGCATACCTTGGATGTACATAGACAGCTACGCTACTACCTGGACAGAACAAAAGTAACAGAAAAACTGACCAGCTGTTTGTAGCCTATGCAACAGGAAGGGAAGGAAGCGATTTCCAAACAGACAATCTCCAAATGGATAGGAAATTGCATACGATTCTGTTACTCCTTTCATGGAAACCAATTCCACAGAACATAAGGCCTCATTCTACAAGGGCAGCAGCCACTACCACAGCCTTCTTCACGAGTGGCAACCAAGGACATTATTGAGGCGGCTACTTGGACCTCCGTGCATACATTTGCCAAGCATTATAATTTACCTCTGTATTCCAGATCCCGAGCAGGGTTTGCCACTGCTGTACTGCAAGGGATCCTAACCACACCATAAGCTATTCTTCCTCCTCCCCTAGTTGGCTATGGTATTCTACCCAGTTGTTATGACTGCAGATGCATCCATGAAGGACATAGTACAGTTTTGTACCTACCATAAATGTAGATGTCCGAACTGGATAGCATCTGCAGTCAGGATTACCCTCCCTCCTTCCCCTCTGTGGTACTCCTACGGTATTTACCCTCCTAATAGCTAGCTGGCGGGGGGAGTCTCTTATGGTGTATTTGTTTGTATATATGTACATACATGCTTATTTTTTTTTTGTTTGCCTTCTATCTTTTTGGAAACATTGGCATTTAACCAAAATTTAGCCTTCCAAGAGGGCAACTGGCATCTGGGGCAAGAAACACTGAGGAAAA